>NW_007730153.1:120196-127399 GCF_000696425.1 Galeopterus variegatus
AATTGTGAAAATCTTATAATTTAAAAATTATATTTTGTAAAACTATCAATGCCATATATACTGATTCCTCTGATGGATCTCGGCAAAAGAATTTGAAAACCTTCTGGATAGGATTCACCATTCTAGATGCCACTAGAACATTTGTGATTCATGGAAGGAGGTCAAATATCAACATTAACTGGAGTTTGGAAGAAGTTCATTCCCACCCTGATGGATGACTTTGAGGAGTTCAAGACTTCAGTGGAGGAAGTAACTGCACATGTTGCAGAAATAGCAAGAGAATGAGAAATAGAAGTGGAGCCTCAAGATGTGACTGAATTGTTGCAGTCTCATGATAAAACTTGAACAGATGAGGAGTTGCTTCTTACAGGTGAGTAAAGAAAGTGGTTTCTTGAGATGGAATCTACTCCAGGTGAGGAAGCTGTGAACATTGTTGAAATGACAACAAAGGATTTAAAGTATTACACCAACTTAGTTGACAAAGCAATGACAGAGTTTGAGAAGATTGATTCCAATTTTGTTGAAGTTCTACGGTGTGTAAAATGCAATGTGATTTGATGTGATGCTATCAAACAGCATTGCGTGCTGAGAGAAATCTTTCATAAAAGTAAGAGTCAATTGATGTAGTAAACTTCATTATTGTCTTTTTTAAGCAATTGCCACAGCCACCCCAGCCTTCGGCAACTACCACCCTGACCAGTCAGCGGCCATCAACAATGAGGCAAGACCTTCCACCAGCAAGAAGATTATGATTGGCTGAAGGCTCAGATGATTATTAGTATTTTTTAGCAATAAAATACTTTTAAATTAAGGTACATATATAGGTTTTTTAGACATTATGCTACTGCACACCTAATAGACTACAGTGTAGTGTAAACATAGCTTATATATGGGAAACCAAAAAATTTGTGTGACTCACTTTACTGCAATGTTTACTTTATTGCTGGGGTCTGGAACTGAACCCACAACATCTCCAAGGTATGTCTGTACTTGCATAACTCAAAAATAATAATAATTTCTTAAAACTTGTGTGACTCACTTTACTGCAATGTTTACTTTATTGCTGGGGTCTGGAACTGAACCCACAATATCTCCAAGGTATGTCTGTACTTGCATAACTCAAAAATAATAATAATTTCTTAAAACTGGGTTGTTCAAAAGAGCCTGTCTGAATTACTGGAAAGATGCCTGAGATGAGTCAGGAAGGAAAAGTCCACTAGCATCTATATGTGCAGCATTCTATAGTTCGAAACTGTTTTCACCAGCATTGTCCCGTTCTATCTTCATGACAACCTTGAGAGTCAGCACTCTCATCCCCATTTGACAAATGAAGACCAGGCCCAAGGAAATCACACAACTTGCTCAAGATCTCACTAGTAGGCAGTGGTAGATTCAAAGTCTTCCCTGGCTGACCCTGAGTCCAAGGCTCCTTCTACTCCATTGTGGGAGCTCCATTAACGCCTACCCCAATCCCTACAAGAGGAGACCCAAATATTTGGCTCAGGAACCAGGAGATGTGTTGGTCACAAAACAGCTTTGTCAAGTATCACAACAACCAGCCCCACATTGGAAGGCGAGAAAACGCAAAAATAAAAGAGGCAATGAAAATGCCAGTGATTTAAGAGTCAGACAAACCTGACCCCAGCTCTGTCACTTTCCAACTGGGTTATTTCAGGTAAGATAGTTAACCTCTCTGAACTCTGATTCCCTCAAATAAAAAGATAGAACCAATAATTAATACCACTGGAAAGTACTTAAAGGAGGATAAAACAGCTAGTACAAGGATACTTCAAAAAGTTTGTAAAAAATAGAATTAAAAGATTACATGAATCTTTCCATGAACTTTTTGAAGTACCCTCATATATGAAGAGTTCCTGTCACATGAAGGTACTTAAAAGGTAGCAATTATTAATTTACATAGTCATTCAACAAGTATCTATGAGGTAGATTACTATGGCCGGGCACTGCTCTAGGCATTGGGGATCCATCTGGGAATAAGAGAAGTAAAATTCTTGCCCTCATGGAGTTTACATTCTACAATGGGGAGATGTGATAAACAATTAAATGAATATATAACCAGGTGGTATTAATTGGCTCAAACTAAAAGGAGGTTCTCATGAGAACTGTCAACAAAATGATAATGAAGTTGAGGAATCCATGAAAGAATGAGAGAAAATTGATTCAAGTTTTAGTAAGTTTAGGCTTCTGAGAGTTTTTCTATAATAATGGTTCTTAACCAACAGCAGTTTTGCTCCCTGCTATGATCAGGAAGTTTGCGTCTCCCCGAAATTCATATGTTGAAACTTAATCTCCAATGTGGTGGTATTAAGAGGTAGGGTCTTTGAGAGGTAATTAGATCATGAGGAGTCTGCCCTCATGAATGGAATAAGTGCCCTTAAAAAAAGACCTTAATGACACATTCCTGAATAGCTATGAGGTAATTAGATCATGAGGAGTCTGCCCTCATGAATGGAATAAGTGCCCTTAAAAAAAGACCCTAATGACACATTCCTGAATAGGTGTATCCCTCTACCTATGTAGTGGCATTAGACACTGAGCTGGCCGACTACTCCAGCCCTTCACATTGAGAGAGAGAAAAGAGAAAAAGCCGGAACATATTCAGGTATCTTGACCTTCTGAGCTCCTTGAAAGCTCAACCAGTAGGAGATGTGTCCTAATCAATGTCCTATAATTGTCCAAATAAGATCAGTAACACTCCTTTTGGTAGAAGCCAATGATAGGATATTGGGTACAACCCCTTCATACATATGCAAAAACTAGCACATAAATTCAAGTTACAGGCCCAAAGTTGCTTACTCCAAATTTCTAACTTTTTCTCTCATAGCTTCATATATATACACATATATAGGAATATGAGTGGCATATGTGTATTTTAAATCTATATATTCAAAAGTTTATGTAAATGTAATNGAAATTCATATGTTGAAACTTAATCTCCAATGTGGTGGTATTAAGAGGTAGAGCCTTTGAGAGGTAATTAGATCATGAGGAGTCTGCCCTCATGAATGGAATAAGTGCCCTTAAAAAAAGACCTTAATGACACATTCCTGAATAGCTATGTCCCTCTACCTATGTAGTGGCATTAGACACTGAGCTGGCCGACTACTCCAGCCCTTCACATTGAGAGAGAGAAAAGAGAAAAAGCCGGAACATATTCAGGTATCTTGACCTTCTGAGCTCCTTGAAAGCTCAACCAGTAGGAGATGTGTCCTAATCAATGTCCTATAATTGTCCAAATAAGATCAGTAACACTCCTTTTGGTAGAAGCCAATGATAGGATATTGGGTACAACCCCTTCATACATATGCAAAAACTAGCACATAAATTCAAGTTACAGGCCCAAAGTTGCTTACTCCAAATTTCTAACTTTTTCTCTCATAGCTTCATATATATACACATATATAGGAATATGAGTGGCATATGTGTATTTTAAATCTATATATTCAAAAGTTTATGTAAATGTAATAAACAATTGTAATTTTAAAATTATTGAAATTCATATTAAAATATATTTTATAACTTGTAAAAGAAAAAAAAAGACCTTAGGGAGCTTGTTTGCCTCTTCAGACAGAGGGAGGCACCATCTTTGAGGAAGAACATGAACCCTCACCAGACACAATCTGCTGGTGCCTTTATCTTGGACTTCCTGGCCTCCGGAACTGTGAGTAATAAATTTCTGTTGCTTACAAATTACCCAGTCTAAGGCATTTTGTTATAGCAGCCCAAACAGACTAAGATACCTCCTAAGGGATGTCTATCAATGGCTGAAGACTTTTTTTATTGTAATGACTTGGGGGGATGGGCTGTTGTTACTGGCTGCTAGTTGATAGAGGCCAGGAATGTGGCTAAACATCTTACAATGCACAGGACAAATCTGCACAGCAGAGAATTACCTGGTTCCAACTGTAGATAGTGCTAAGACTGAGAAACCCTATTCTATACAAATAAACCCAACCTGTCTGCTAAACCCAGACTCATATACGCATACAATTGCCCATTCAGCATCTCTGCAGAAGACCTTATTCAGTGTTCCTCACCTCATTCTATGGCAATCATATACTTCCACTTGCTCAGGCCCAAACCTTCAAATCATCTCTACTAATTTCCTAGAGAGAGCTATTATACCAAAATACCACAAACTGGATGGGTTCAAACAACAGAAATTGTCTTACGGTTCTAGAGGCTAGTGATCTGAGATCAAGGGGTCAGTGGGATTGGTTTCTTCTGGCATTTCTAAGGTAGAACCTGTTCCATGCCTCTCTCCTAGCTTATGGTAGCTACCAGCAATCCTTGGATTGAAGATGCATCTTTCTAGTGTCCGCCTCCATCTTCCTATGGCATTTGCCCTGTGTCTCTGTGTCTTTATATGGCTGTCTTCCCATAAAGACACTAGTCATATGTATGACCTCACCTTAACTAATTACCTTTGCAAAGACACCATTTCCAGATAAGGTCACTGTATTAGTCCATTTCTGTTGCTTATAGATCTCTAGAACACATTCATCTTGCATGTTTGAAACTTTGTACCCTTTGGCCAACTCCTCCCCAAATGCCCCTCCCTCCAGCCTCTGACAACCATCATTTTACTCTCTGCTTCTGTAAGTTTGACTATTTTAGATTCCTCATATAAGTGGCATCATGTGCAAATCTTCCTATAACAACAGCTGTCCATCATAAAACAATTACTCTGTGCCAGTCCTTGTGCTCAGTATTTTACACTCACAGAGTCATTTTGATCCTCATGACAATGCTGGAGCATAGTTTGGGTTATTAATCAGGTTCTACTGATGAAGAAGCTGAGACCTGGTGAGGCAAAGGGCTTGCTCACGTTCATTCTGCTGGAAAGAGAGGCAGCTGGGATTCAATTTCTAGCCTCTTTGCTTATAAAACCTTTTACTATCTTATCTGCTACTTTCCACTGACTTCCAAATTCAGGAGACATCAGGATTCAAAGACATTAATTTACAGTGAGAACTCTGACTTCCAAATGGGTGGACACTTGGATCCACCGGTCAGCATACTTCTTCCCAGAGAACCAGTACCATAAAAAACAAATTCTCATCAGACAACCACCTGTTATGACTGGATCTAGAGCAAGGGGGATGCCCTCTGTAGGGCCATTGGATGCCATTTATCTCTACTATACAAATACACATACCAGCCAGAGGCTTAAGTACCACAGAGACTCGTGGCCCATGATCTCCCATCTCCTGAACAGTGTTGGATGCACTGAGCCACATCTCCTTTCTGCTTCCTAGGCCCATCACTCCCTGCTGCTAGGACTTCATTATTATTTTTAGACATATTTATTCACTCAATTGGATTTCAGTGAAGTTTGTAGACCTGAGAGCACTTTTGATTTTTTGAGACATGTCCTCTCCAAAAATAGAAGTGAGAGGAGAAAGTGCACAGAATGGTTAAGAGCATGGATTTTGGAATGTGACTGATCTAGGTTTAAATCTGTGTTCCACCTGTGTCCTCGGACAAGTGACCTCACCTTGTGAGCCTCATTTTCCTCATTTGTGAACTGGGGATATTATGGTTCTTACTTCTTGGGTTGTGAGGATAATATATGAGCAATGTTTAAGCATAGTTCCTGGTACAACATCAGCCTCTCTCTGGTCCATACTCAGAAGAAAAATTATATTTTCTCATTTTTTTATTGTTGGGAGACAACTCATTCTACCCAAAGAAGGATGGGTAGCAAATTCAGTTCAACATGAAACATTTACTGACCACATTAGACCAGAGACACTTGTCATTAGAGGCTCTCCAGTATAAAAGTCATCTTCTCGTTGGCATGCCAATCTCAACCTTAGGAACTCTTCCATGAAGAGTGGTTCTGGGATGAGTGCTCCTTTCCACTGTGGAGGCCATAAGGAGATGGGGGAGTGATTCAGATTCATCGAATCACATACTCTTTCCCGGGGCTTGGAATCTTGAGCAAGTGACTGAAGATGATTGACGTTGTGAACCAGACCATTCCTACTGCTGGATGTTTGTTTATAATTCCTGATGCTTATTCCCTGGCAAACTTGATCCTCCAGCCCCACATTCATTCCCTGTATCCCCAAATCCTTCTTATATATTCTCTCTTAGCTAAAGAAAGCCACATAAGGTTTTTATCACTTGCTACCAAGAATGCTGACTGATATACCTGTATAGACTCTGTAGGTATAGGAACTAATTAGACCCCTGTGCTCACATTGCCTACAGCCTTGCAGGGAAGTATAGAGCATTCTCATTAGGTGCTTGATCATGTAACATCCACCCTCCTTTATCCCCTCCCCCAAAAGGCAACATCTAATTAGAATCGAGATGGGAGAGAAGGGCAAGACTTCTCTGCATACTACAGCCCCATTCTAAAGACCAGAGACCATACCCAAGCTTAATCTTATGGGCCTACTTAGAAGTCTGGCTAATTAATGACTGTAAAAGCAGTTTGGACTTTGCAAGCCTTTTATAATATGCCTCATTTAGACATAATGGGCTCAAGATTGCCTCTGGCATCCTCAAGAAAATTAAAAATCCAGTAGGCAGCAGAACTGCCTCTATGTGATTTTCCTATTACTTTTATTTTTATTATGATTGCAAAGAGCAGCATTACTAATGGTACCTTGGACGAGGATGCCTTTCTGGGGAAGGCCTTGCTGTTTTTCCATGTCCACGGAATGATTTATTGGTACTTCAGCCAGCAGCATGCTGGCTCCTTCTGCATGATGTCATTAAACATTCGCCAAGTGGAGGGGAGTTGGAGGGCTCCTGAACATGTGGAGTCATTCCTAACATGGGCGCATGACAAAAGGAGACACCATTCATTAGCCTCCAGCCTGACAATAG
Source organism: Galeopterus variegatus (assembly GCF_000696425.1). Taxonomy (NCBI): domain Eukaryota; kingdom Metazoa; phylum Chordata; class Mammalia; order Dermoptera; family Cynocephalidae; genus Galeopterus; species Galeopterus variegatus. The sequence continues at coordinate 127,058 of NW_007730153.1, forward strand.
AGTCCTAATTGGCATTTGTTTAATCCTTGGCTGTGGACAAGCAGGTGTCTGGCATGTGTGGACCGGGCAAGATTTGGTATTCTGGAAGTTTGGGTTAGCTTGATGTACAGAAAGATGGCAGCATATAAACTGGGTGGGCTAGTGTGACTAATAATAATAATATTGTACAGGGTCCATTGCTGTAAATAATCCAAGTATTTGCCAAGTTTAAGTTTAAAAGAAAAAAAATTTTTTTCTTTTTAAAAAAATATTTTTATTGCTGCCACCTGAAAAAAAAAAATTTTTTTAAATCATATTAAGAAATTCCTGGGCCGAGCCCGTGGCGCACTCGGGAGAGTGTGG
>NW_007730153.1:128592-130281 GCF_000696425.1 Galeopterus variegatus
TAAGATAACAAAATTTATTGCTTATAGTTTTGGAGGCTAGGAAGTCCAAAGTCCAGGGAACACATCTGGTGAGAGTCTTCCTTGGTGCTGGCTTTACAGCAATGCAGGGGTCTCACATGGCAGAAAATGGAGCAGAGAGAGAGAGACAGACTCTCACATGCAGTCCCTTTAAAGCCCCCAGAACCATGCCCCTAACCACCATTATTAATTCATTCACTATGGCATGCTCCTACAGTCCAATCACCTCTTCGAGGCCCCACCTTCGAATGACCATAATAGGATTTCCCACCCTCTTTACACAGTGGGGACTAAGTGTTGGGGTGACATCAATTTACATCAAGTCTCTAACTCAGAAAGCTCCAAGGGCAGCAGTACCTTAGGGACTTATAACTACAAGGCCCTGTCTTATCAATTGGTAAGAGCTGAGGTTTCCCAGCATAGGCTTTAAATGGCTAAAAATTTGCTTTTGGGGTCTATTTTTAAAATAATTGGGTATGTAAAAATATAATTTGGTTCCTTGGGCTCTTGATCTAACAGATCTCAGAATGCAGCAAAGAAATAAACCACTGGTGGCCAATATACAGAGGCCATTTGGTGGCCATTATACAGATGCCAGTTTTGGCTCTTTTAGATAACACCCCTTTGCCATTGATCCTCCTGAAAAATTGGGTGTGTCTGCCACCATGTTCACCCAAAAATGGATTTCACTTGTACCTGCCTGTGGTGGATTGAATTATGTCCCCCCAAAACTCACTGAAGCTTGAATTGTGTCCCCCAAGTTTCATGTATTAGAAACTTAGCCCCCCCCCTGTAACTGTTAAGAGGGTGGGAAATCCTATTATGGTAATTGAAAAGTGGGGCCTTGAGGAGGTGATTGGATTGTAGAACCGTGCAGTAGTGAATGGATTAAAAATGGTGGTCGGGTCGTGGTTCTGTGGTCTTTAAAAGAAGAGGAGAGTCAGTCTTTCTCTCTCTCTCTGCTCTATNGCCGGTCTCAAAAAAAAAAAAAAAAAAAGAAATTCCTGGCATCTCCATAATGGTCAAAGAATCATAATCAGGGATTATATTGCCAGGAATGAAATCCAAACTACAACACTTCAGCAAAGACAACTGTTAACACTACGTTACAGATACCTCAGTTTAACTGTTGTAAACACCAACCCGAAGAGGTTTCAAGGGAATTCGGAGCTGATCAAGGAAAAAGATGTGATCACCTGAAGCAGCAACACACAAAAAGCAGCACTGAGATGTGCTTGAAGAGGGTTGCATGAGAGAGGAAGTACTCACAGCAAGAGACAATTTAGAGGATTAGAGGATTAAGGACGGCAAAGGAACTCCTGGGCGAGAGGGGACCAGACAGGGGTGGGGCGAGGCAGGGCTTATGTGCCTAGATGATGGTGCTCAGCAGCACAGAGAGGAGTCTTGTACTACCTGTTTCTATTGCTTATAACAAAATACCTGGAACTGGGTACTTTGTAAGATAACAAAATTTATTGCTTATAGTTTTGGAGGCTAGGAAGTCCAAAGTCCAGGGAACACATCTGGTGAGAGTCTTCCTTGGTGCTGGCTTTACAGCAATGCAGGGGTCTCACATGGCAGAAAATGGAGCAGAGAGAGAGAGACAGACTCTCACATGCAGTCCCTTTAAAGCCCCCAGAACCATGCCCCTAACCACCATTATTAATTCAT
>NW_007730153.1:131614-143633 GCF_000696425.1 Galeopterus variegatus
GAGGTGTCGGTGACGGGCCATAATAATCATATACAGTGTATATTGACAAAATAAAAAATAATAATAATAAAAAAAATAAATTACGCAAAAAAAATAAAAAGAGTAATAGAGAGCATGGTTAGTAAAGAATTTAAAAGCATTATTATAAAACTGACTACAATCAATCTGCTCTGTATTATTACTGTGAGCCAGTAATTCTAAACCACATCAATAATAAAATTTATCTCCCAGGTGGGGCAGACCATGCCCACTCTCCTCCTTGGTAGACCACTGGATTTGTTCACATTCCTGTGCCCCAGCTACAAAGGAGGACTGCCTCTGCCCAATGGGATAACAACAGAAACTACCTCATAGCATTGTTGTGAAAAAAATGAATCAATATTATAAAGACATCAATCCTCCCCAAATTGATCTAGACACTGTAATTACAGTCAAAATCCCAGCAAGTTTTTGTTCTGGTGGCAATTTACAAGGTAATTTTAAAGTATGTGTGGAAAATCAAAGAAGCCAAGACTATCATGAAGAAGAACAAAGTCAGATGATTTTCACAACTGGATATCAGGAGTTATTATAAAACTCAAGTAATTAAAGAAACATGCTTTGATACAGAAAAGATAAATAGACCAGTGGAACAGCACAGAGAGCTCAGAAACAAATCCACACATATAAAGACACTTGACTTATAACAAAGGTACCACTAAAGAACAAAGGAGAAACAATGGATTTCTCAATAAACAGTGCCAAGTCAGTTGGCCTTCATATGCAAAGATCTGAAATTTGGTTTCTACCTCATATTATACACAAAAATCAACTCCAGGTTGATTGTAAGGCTAAATGTGAAAGGAAATAAGATAAAGCTTCTAGAAGACAATATGTAGGAAAATATCCTGAGCCTGAGTAGGCAAAGATGTCTTAAATGAGACACAAAGGAACTGGGCTGGATGAAGCCCCATAGTGCAGTTGGTTCAGAATAAGAGAGAACCCACAAATCAAAATCCCAAAGTTTCACTGCCTTGGAAATATTTTAAATCTCAAAATGTTCAGGCTGAGGCATTCCAAAGGAAAAGGAAATTTCCCATGATGCTCTTCATGAGAAGCATCCATGTCGTGGCTGCTTTTATTGAGACAGGGACTGATTTTGTACACAGTGATTATTTCCTATGTGCCAGGGATGTGTAAACCACTTTGATGTCTTTTTCTTACTTATCTGTATTTCAGCCAGTGGTTGATATCTGAGAGTCTGTCACCATGGAAACCACAAAACAGGAAAATCTATCTTCCAATCTCTCTCCACTATCTCATCCTTTAATTTCTGAAATTTCAATTTACAAAATTAAAACACAAAGAATCAATCATGAAGTTGAAGTTTAAATGAGTGCTTCCTACTGTCATGTTTTGCTCAATGCACAATATACCTTAACATTGATTGATAATTATAACTTTTAAAAATATATCCCCATGCATTTTCTTACAGAATCTCTATGAAATAGCCATAGTTAGTGTTGTAATTCCCACTTTCTTTTATTTATTTATATATTTACTTATTTATTTATTGCCACAAAAATCTTAATACATTTAAAAAGACTAAGATCATAGAAAATATCTTCTCTGACCACAATGACAGAAGGAAATTCAGAAAATTCACAAATGTGTGGAAATTAAACAATACTCTACTAAATAAACAATGGATAAAAAGAAAAATCACAGGGAAATTAGTACTTTGAGATACAAATCAAAGCACCACATATCAAAATTTATAGGAAGCAGAGCTCATGCAGTGCTTAGGGAAAAATTTATGCTTGTAAGCACCTAGACCAAAATTAAGAAAAATCTCAAAATCAGTAATGTAAACTTCTACCTTAAGAAAACAGAAAAAGAAGAACTAAACCAAAAGCAAATATAAGGAAATAACAAAGATTACAACAGAGATATGAGAAATAGGGAATTAAAAATAATACAGAAAATCAACAAAACCAAAAGTTGATTCTTTAAAAAGAGCAACAAAATTTGCAAACTTTTATCTAGACTGACCAAGAGAAAAAGAGAGAAGACTGAAATTACTAAAATCAGAAATAAAGCAGGGGCGTTATTACATGGTCATTATGTTTTTTGTGTGTGATGGTAAGATTTAATCTCTTTCTCTTTCTCAATTACATTTTTGTTCTACCTGTGCGTTTTGTTTTTTCCTGTGTATTTGTGATAGTGATTATCATTTTCAGACTCCAGGTTCAGTACTTCCTTGAGTATTTCTTATAGGGCTGGTCACATAGTGGTGAACTCCCACAGTTTTTGTTTGTCTGGAAAATACAATATTTTTCTCTCATTTCTGAAGAATAGCCTTTCTGGGTATAGTATTCTTGGCTGGCANAATCAGAAATAAAGCAGGGGCGTTATTACATGGTCATTATGTTTTTTGTGTGTGATGGTAAGATTTAATCTCTTTCTCTTTCTCAATTACATTTTTGTTCTACCTGTCCGTTTTGTTTTTTCCTGTGTATTTGTGATAGTGATTATCATTTTCAGACTCCAGGTTCAGTACTTCCTTGAGTATTTCTTATAGGGCTGGTCACATAGTGGTGAACTCCCACAGTTTTTGTTTGTCTGGAAAATACAATATTTTTCTCTCATTTCTGAAGAATAGCCTTTCTGGGTATAGTATTCTTGGCTGGCAGGGTTTTTCTTCTTTTGGAATTCTGAGTATGTCATCCCATTTTCTTCTATTCTGTAGAGTTTCTGTTGAGAAGTCTGCTGTTAGTCTGATAGGGACTTCCTTACAAAAGTGTCTTGACACTTTTCTCTTGCTTCTTTTAAGATTCTCTCTTTGTCTTTGAGCTTTACCAGTTTGACTATGTGTCTTGGAGGAGATCTTTTTGAGTTAAATCTGTTTGAGGATCTTTGAGCCTCCTAATCTGAAGGTCCATGTCTCTCCCTATGCCTGGTAAATTTTCAGTTATCATTTCATTGAATAGTTTTCCATGAATTTTCTTTTCTCCTCCCCTTCTGTAACACAGACAATTCAAATGTTTGTGCCCTTAAGGTTGTCTGCTAGACTTTAATTCTTTTTTTTTTTTTTCTTTTGGTCCATCTAGTTTATTTTGAAAAGGATATCTTCATGATCAGAAATTCTTTCTTCTGCTTGTTCTAATCTGCTGCATAAACTCTCAGTTGCATTTTTATTTTGTTGAATGAATCTTTCAGTTCCATGAGTCCTATTACATTCTTTTCTGAGGGATTAATCTCTTTGTCAAATTTTATCCTTCCCATCCCAGATTCTTTTTTTTTTCCCATTTCATTATGTTGTCTAACTGAGTCTTCTTGTATCTCAGTGAGTTTCCTTAAGATTGTTGCTTGGAAATACTTTTCAGACATTTCAAGGGTTTCCTGCTCTATAGGGACTTGTATTTGTATTCTCTTGATGGTGTCATATTTTCTAGAGTTTTTGTGTTTCTAGTATCCCTACACTGATGTCTGGTCGTCTGGTAGATGCAGAAAAAGCACTCAACATAATTCAACATAATCCCTTCCTGACAAAGACTGTCAGCAAATTAGCTATAGAAGGAAAGTATCTCAACACAATAAACGTCATCTACAACAAGCCCACCACCAATATCATCCTGAATGGGAAAAAAACTGAAGTTTTCTCCCTTAAGAACAAGAACAAGACAAGGATGCCCACTCTCACCACTCCTATTTTACATAGTAATGGAGGTAATAGCCAGAGAAATCAGGCAAGAGAAAGAAATAAAGGGCATCCAGATTGGAAAAGATGAAATCAAACTATCCCTATTTGTAGATGACATGATCTTATATATACTGAAACCTAAAGATTTTGTCAAAAACCTCCTAGAGCTGATTAATAATTTCAGTAATGTTGCAGCATACAAAATCAATACCCCAAAATGAGTTGCTCTTATATTCTCCAATAATGAACTAAGAGAAAGAGAAATCAAGAAAGTAGGGCACATTTACATTAGTCTCCAAAAAAATAAAATACTTAGGAATCAATTTAACCAAGGAAGTGAAAGATCTCTACAAGAACTACAAATCACTACTGAAAGAAATTAAAGAAGGCACAAAAAGATAGAAAGACATTCCATGCTCTTGGATTGGAAGAATTAACACTGTAAAATTGTTCATACTAGCAAAAGCAATCTACAGATTCAATGCAATCCCCATCAAAATACCAATGACATTCTTCAAAGAAATGGAAAAAACAATCTTAACATTCATATGGAACAACAAAAGGCCCAAATAGCCAAAGCAATCTGACCAAAAAAATAATAAAGCCGAGGCATAACACTACAAATTATACTACAAAGCTATAGTAACCAAAACAGCATGGTTCTGGCATAAAAATAGACACTCAGACCAGTGGAACAGAATAAAGAACCCAGAAATCAACCCACAGACTTACAGCCAACTGATATTTGACAAAGGCAACAAAAACATACATTGGGGAAAAGACTTGCTCTTCAATAAATGGTGCTGGGAAAACTGGATATCCATATGTTTCTTGCTCTTCAATAAATGGTGCTGTTTCAACTGGATATCATATCCATATGACCCGCACCAAAATCAACTCAAAGTGGATTGAAGACTTAAGTATAAAACCTGAAACTGTAAAAGTACTAAGGGGAAACACTTCAGGAAGTAGGACTGGGCAAACTCTTTATGAAAAAGAGCCGAAAATCACAAGCAGCAAAAGAAAAATAAATAAATGAAATTATATCAAAGCAAAATCTTCTGCACAGCAAAGGAAACAATGAACAGAGTGAAATGACAACCTACAGAATGGGAGAAAATATTTGCAAACTATACATCATACATCTGACAAGGGATTGATATCCAAAATATACAAGGAACTCAAGCAGCTACACAGTAAATAAATAACCCAATTTAAAAATGGGCAAAGGAGCTGAATAGACATTCTTCGAAGGAAGACATACAAATGGTCAATAGACACTTAAAAAATACTCAGCATCACTAATCAGCAAGGAAATGCAAATTAAAACCACATTGAGATATCACTTCACCCCAGTTAGACTGGCTATAATCTAAAAGATGGAGAATAACAAATACTGGCAAGGATGTGGAGAGAAAGGAATGCTCCTACACTGTTGGTGGGACTGTAAATTAGTACAATCAGTATGGAAAACAGTATGAAGTTTTCTAAAACAACTGCAGATAGATCTATCATATGATCCAGCAATCCCACTTCTAGGTATATACCTAAAGGAATGGAAATCATCATGTCANCCACAGTTTTTGTTTGTCTGGAAAATACAATATTTTTCTCTCATTTCTGAAGAATAGCCTTGCTGGGTATAGTATTCTTGGCTGGCAAGGTTTCTTCTTTTGGAATTCTGAGTATGTCATCCCATTTTCTTCTATTCTGTAGAGTTTCTGTTGAGAAGTCTGCTGTTAGTCTGATAGGGACTTCCTTACAAAAGTGACTTGACACTTTTCTCTTGCTTCTTTTAAGATTCTCTCTTTGTCCTTGAGCTTTGCCAGTTTGACTATGTGTCTTGGAGGAGATCTTTTTGAGTTAAATCTGTTTGAGGATCTTTGAGCCTCCTAATCTGAAGGTCCATGTCTCTCCCTATGCCTGGGAAATTTTCAGTTACCATTTCATTGAATAGTTTTCCATGAATTTTCTTTTCTCCTCCCCTTCTGTAACACAGACAATTCAAATGTTTGTGCACTTAAGGTTGTCTGCTAGATTTTAATTCTTTTTTTTTCTTTTGGTCCATCTAGTTTATTTTGAAAAGGATATCTTCACGATCAGAAATTCTTTCTTCTGCTTGTTCTAATCTGCTGCATAAGCTCTTGGTTGCATTTTTATTTTGTTGAATGAATCTTTCAGTTCCATGAGTCCTATTACATTCTTTTCTGAGGGATTAATCTCTTTGTCAAATTTTATCCTTCCCATCCCAGATTCTTTTTTTTTTTTCCATTTCATTATGTTGTCTAACTGAGTCTTCTTGTATCTCAGTGAGTTTCCTTAAGATTGTTGCTTGGAAATACTTTTCAGACATTTCAAGGGTTTCCTGCTCTATAGGGACTTGTATTTGTATTCTCTTGATGGTGTCATATTTTCTTGAGTTTTTGTGTTTCTAGTATCCCTACACTGATGTCTGGTCATCTGATAGATGCAGAAAAAGCACTCAACATAATTCAACATCCCTTCATGACAAAGACTCTCAGCAAATTAGGTATAGAAGGAAAGTATTCTCAACACAATAAAAGTCATCTACAACAAGCCCACCATCAATATCATTCTGAATGGGAAAAATCTGAAGTTTTCTCCCTTAAGAACAGGAACAAGACAAGGATGCCCACTCTCACCACTCCTATTTTACATAGTAATGGAGGTAATAGCCAGAGAAATCAGGCAAGAGAAAGAAAGAAAGGGCATCCAGATTGGAAGAGATGAAATCAAACTATCCCTATTTGTAGATGACATGATCTTATATATACTGAAACCTAAAGATTTTGTCAAAAAAAACTCCTAGAGCTGATTAATAATTTCAGTAATGTTGCAGCATACAAAATCAATACCCCAAAATGAGTTGCTCTTATATTCTCCAATAATGAACTAAGAGAAAGAGAAATCAAGAAAGTAAGCCTATTTTCAATAGTCACCCCCCCCAAAAAAAAAACACCTATGAATCCATATAACCAAGGAAGTGAAAGATCGCTACAATGAGAACTACAAACCACTACTGAAAGTAATTAAAGAAGACAAAAAAAGATGGAAAGAAATTCCATGTCTTGGATTGGAAGAATTAACATTGTGAAAATGTCCATACTACCCAAAGCAATCTACAGATTCAATGTGATCCCTATTAAAATACCAATGACATTCTTCACAAAAATAGAAATAATAATCCTAACATTCATATGGAATAACAAAAGACCACAAATAGCCAAAGCATCCTGAGCAAAAAAATAAAATAGGAGGCATAACACTACCTGACTTCAAATTACACTACAAAGCTATCATAACCAAAACAGCATGGTACTGGCAAAAATAAAAATAGACACTTGGACCAATGGAACAGAATAGAGAACCCAGAAATCAATCCACAGACTTACAGCTAATTGATATTTGATAAAGGCAACAAAAAGACACATTGGGGGAAACATTGCCTCTTCAATAAGTGGTGCTGGGAAAATTGGATATCCATATGCAGAAGAATGAAACTAGACCTGTACCTCTCATCATATACCAAAATTAAAGACTCAAGTATAAGACCTGAAACTGTAAAACTACTAAGGGAAAATATAAGGGAAACACTTCAGAAACTACATCTGGGCACAGACTTTATGGTCAAGAGCCCAAAAGCACAAGCAAGAAAAACAATCTTAACATTCATATGGAACAACAAAAGGCCCAAATAGCCAAAGCAATCTGACCAAAAAAAAATAAATAAAGCCGAGGCATAACACTACAAATTATACTACAAAACTATAGTAACCAAAACAGCATGGTTCTGGCATAAAAATAGACACTTAGACCAGTGGAGCAGAATAAAGAACCCAGAAATCAACCCACAGACTTACAGTCAACTGATATTTGACAAAGGCAACAAAAACATATATTGGGGAAAAGACTTGCTCTTCAATAAATGGTGCTGGGAAAACTGGATATCCTTTGCAGAAGAATGAAACTAGACCTGCACCAAAATCAACTCAAAGTGGATTGAAGACTTAACTGCTGTTAGTCTGATAGGGACTTCCTTACAAAAGTGACTTGACACTTTTCTCTTGCTTCTTTTAAGATTTGTGGTGTTTTTAAAAGATAGACTGGAATACAGTACCTGAAACTGTAAAAGTACTAAGGGGAAATTAAGGGGGAACACTTCAGGAAGTAGGACTGGGCAAACTCTTTATGAAAAAGAGCTGAAAATCACAAGCAGCAAAAGAAAAAATAAATAAATGAAATTATATCAAAGCAAAATCTTCTGCACAGCAAAGGAAACAATGAACAGAGTGAAATGACAACCTACAGAATGGGAGAAAATATTTGCAAACTATACATCATACATCTGACAAGGGATTGATATCCAAAATATACAAGGAACTCAAGCAGCTACACAGTAAATAAGTAAATAACCCAATTTAAAAATGGGCAAAGGAGCTGAATAGACATTCTTCGAAGGAAGACATACAAATGGTCAATAGGCACTTAAAAAATACTCAGCATCACTAATCAGCAAGGAAATGCAAATTAAAACCACATTGAGATATCACTTCACCCCAGTTAGACTGGCTGTAATCTAAAAGATGGAGAATAACAAATACTGGCAAGGATGTGGAGAGAAAGGAATGCTCCTACACTGTTGGTGGGACTGTAAATTAGTACAATCAGTATGGAAAACAGTATGAAGTTTTCTAAAACAACTGCAGATAGATCTATCATATGATCCAGCAATCCCACTTCTAGGTATATACCTAAAGGAATGGAAATCATCATGTCAAAGTGATACCTGCACTCCCATGTTCATCACATCTCTATCTGCAACAGCCAAGATAGGGAACCAACCTAATTGTGTACTGATAGATGACTGGTTAAGGAAAATGTGTTATATATACACCATGGAATACTATTCTGCCATAAAAAAGAGAATGAAATTCTGCCATCTGCAGCAATGTGGATGAGCTTGTAGAAAATTATATTAAGTTAGATTATAATAAGCCAGGCACAGAGGGAATTATGTTAAGTTAAATTATAATAATCTAGGCAAAAAGGGAAAAATACCACATATCTTCACTCATAAGTGGGAACTAAGAGAGAAAGAAGGAAGAAAAGAAAGACCACAGTGGTGCATTGGACTTGCAAAGGGAGACAGCATGCCTTGGGTGCCAGGATGGGGAAGGGAGGTCAGGGAGTAACTAAGTGAGGGACACAGGGAACAATCTCAATTTGTGGCAATGGGCATGCTGATAGTATTGCTCTGATCATCGCATCTTGGGCACAGGTGGGATGGTCAGCTTTGTACCCCATGAATATGCATAATCAAAAAAAATGGAAATGCTACTTCTAGGTCTGCCTCCTTACAGGTAAAAAACGACAGAGGGTGGGACAGATGTGTACTTAGGCTTTACTTCAATTAGCCTAGTTCAGAATCTCCTCACCCTATTCCCAAACTTGTCCTCCTGCCTCCACACATCTCATAGCAACACTCTCAGATTCATCTTTCTACAACACAGTTCTGATATGTCATTTCCTTGCCCCCAAACCATCAACAAATCCTCTTTATTATTTTTTTCATATAGCATTTGTAATCAAACACCACCATCACTTACCAATGGAGTGTTTTGGGTTTATTTAACTTCTCTGAGTCTTAGTTTTCTTCTCTGTAAAATGGGACTATGACTAAGGTTGATGTGAATGTAAAAAGGTATATTTTAAGCATAATGGCTGAGTACATTGACGTGGTGTTTTTAAAAGATAGACTGGAATACTTGACAACTCACTTAATAAAACCTTTCTTTTTTCTTTTTCTTCTTTTAATTTATACTTTTATTTTTTATTTTATCTTTTTTTAGATCTTGCTTTGCACCAAGTTCTGTGCTAGCACTTTTCAGGTGGGCCATTATCAAATCCGCACAACTACCCCCTGAGGTAGAAATTACTATTTTCTAGGCCGGCCCCGTGGCTCACTCGGGAGAGTGCGACGCTGGTAGCGCCGAGGCCGCGAGTTCAGATCCTATTTAGGGATGGCTGGTGTGCTCACTGGTTGAGCGTGGTGCAGATGACACCCAGCCAGGGGTTACGATCCCCTTACCGGTCAAAAAAAATTTTTTAATTAAAAAAAAAAAAGAAATTATTATTCTCTGCATTTTTAGGTACACAAAGAAACTGAAACTCAGAGGTGTCAACCAGCTGGTAAATGGTAGTATTTAGTTTTAAACTCATATCTACCTGACTTCAAAACTCATGCTTTTCATTGCAATACTTGGACCACCTACATCAAAATCTNATAAAAAAGAGAATGAAATTCTGCCATCTGCAGCAATGTGGATGAGCTTGTAGAAAATTATATTAAGTTAGATTATAATAAGCCAGGCACAGAGGGAATTATGTTAAGTTAAATTATAATAAGCTAGGCAAAAAGGGAAAAATACCACATATCTTCACTCATAAGTGGGAACTAAGAGAGAAAGAAGGAAGGAAAGAAAGACCACAGTGGTGCATTGGACTTGCAAAGGGAGACAGCATGCCTTGGGTGCCAGGATGGAGAAGGGAGGTCAGGGAGTAACTAAGTGAGGGACACAGGGAACAATCTCAATTTGTGGCAATGGGCATGCTGATAGTATTGCTCTGATCATCACATCTTGGGCACAGGTGGGATGGTCAGCTTTGTACCCCATGAATATGCATAATCAAAAAAAAATGGAAATGCTACTTCTAGGTCTGCCTCCTTACAGGTAAATAATGACAGAGGATGGGACAGATGTGTACTTAGGCTTTACTTCAATTAGCCTAGTTCAGAATCTCCTCACCCTATTCCTAAACTTGTCCTCCTGCCTCCACACATCTCATAGCAACACTCTCAGATTCATCTTTCTACAACAGAGTTCTGATATGTCATTTCCTTGCCCCCAAACCATCAACAAATCCTCTTTATTATTTTTTTCATGTAGCGTTTGTAATCAAACACCACCATCACTAACCAATGGAGTGTTTTGGGTTTATTTAACTTCTCTGAATCTTAGTTTTCTTATCTGTAAAATGGGACTATGACTGAGGTTGATGTGAATGGAAAAAGGTATATTTTAAGCATAATGGCTGAGTACATTGACGTGGTGTTTTTAAAAGATAGACTGGAATACTTAACAACTCACTTAATAATAAAACCTTTCTTTTTTCTTTTTCTTCTTTTAATTTATACTTTTATTTTTTTTTAGATCTTGCTTTGCACCAAGTTCTGTGCTAGCACTTTTCAGGTGGGCCATTATCAAATCCACACAACTACCCCCTGAGGTAGAAATTACTATTTTCTAGGCCGGCCCCGTGGCTCACACGGGAGAGTGCGACGCTGGTAGTGCCGAGGCCGCAAGTTCAGATCCTATATAGGGATGGCTGGTGTGCTCACTGGTTGAGCGTGGTGCAGATGACACCGAGCCAGGGGTTACGATCCCCTTACCGATCCAAAAAAAATTTTTTTTAAATTAAAAAAAAAAAAAGAAATTACTATTCTCTGCATTTTTAGGTACACAAAGAAACTGAAACTCAGAGGTGTCAACCAGCTGGTAAATGGTAGTATTTAGTTTTAAACTCATACCTACCTGACTTCAAAACTCATGCTTTTCATTGCAATACTTGGACCACCTACATCAAAATCTCCTGCTGGGCTCACAAAAATGCAGATCTCTGTCCCCAGTCCAGACTCAGTGTGAGGAAGACTGCTGCACTTCCAACAGAGTCCATTCTCCAATTCCTTCTTATGGATGGAATGTGGCTGCAAAACTAAAGATTGCATTTCCCTGTCTTCTTTGCCATTAGATGTGGCCATGTGATAAGTTCCTACAAAGGAAATGTGAGCAGTACCAGCTCTAAGCCAAGCTGGAAAAAAATAAGCATGCCTCCTTTCCCCTCTCCCATTGTCTAGAACCTGAATATGGTAGGAACCCAACCTTGACTAAGCAGATGATGACTAACCTTGACTGAGAGATGTTCATAGAGAAGGGGGAGCCTCAAAATGGAAGAAACCTGGGTCTCTGGATGACCATGTGGTTTGGTTATCCAAAGCTATACCACAAATCACAATACATCTCAGTCACTTTAAACAACAGTCATTTTGGGGGACATGAATCTATAATTTGGGCCAGGATAGAGGAGGATGGCACCAGGTGGGCAGGCTCAACTGGGGAAAGAGAATCCACTTCCAAAATGATTTACACACACAGTTGGCAAGCTGAGCTTATCTAGGGCTGAAAGTTAGGAGCCTTACCTCCTCTCCATGTGTACCTCCTCACAGCATGCTGCTGAGTTCTGCGAGTGAATGTTGCA
>NW_007730153.1:144193-153319 GCF_000696425.1 Galeopterus variegatus
TCCTGGGCCCATGAACTGGCACAGTGTCACTTTCACAACACTTGTCTTATTAAAGCAGTCATGGAGCCTGCCCAGATTCAAGGAGAAGGGACATCAACCTCACTTCTCAATGAGAGGAGTGTCAAATAATGTGGTCCTCTTTAATCTGCCAAGTCACGTGAAAGAGATTCCATCAATAAGAAACACTCACTTTGGATTGTTATGCATGTGAGAGAAATAATTTCTTTGTTCTCTAAGCCACATTGTTATCATTATTGGGCTTCTGCTTACAATAGCTTAGCTTTTTACCATAACAAATATTCCCAGTGAATCAGAATCTCCAGGCAAAGGGTCAGGAATCTGAATTCTAAAAAGCAACCTGACGGCTTAATGCACACCAGAACTCCATAATTTGAGATCCACTCTGCTTAGTAATATGACGACTCCATTCACGTTCTGACCTCCCAGTGCCTCTGAGATAGTTAATCCCTTTTATCTGATTGTCCATGGGGTTCAGATCTTAGAACAAACAACATCTGCACAGCAATATGTTGAAGATCCATGATTTTGCTAAATCCTACTTGGAAATACTCAGAGGGGCCTTGTAGCTCATCTAGTGAAACACTCACTGATATGGAAACACTCAATACTCTAGTATTACAGGATATTCACTTTAGTGGCAAAAATTACAGGAGTCCTTCATAAAGAGAAATGTCTTCTGATGGTCTTTTCTAAGATGCAGCCCCTATGGACAATCACATAAAAGAATTTCACTATTTCAGAGGCATCAAGAGATCAGGAACTGAAGATGTAGCAATGTTACTTAGCTGAGTGGATCTCAAATACCACAGACATGACATTAATTAAAAGCGAATCACTTTATGGGTTACATATATTTTATATAACAGAGGAGCCAGGTTCCTATTCCAGGATGTTAAAACTCTCTCGGAAAGAAAGTTGCAAGAAAGAGCAGTAGTAGTATTTAAAGCAATTAGTGAAGAGACCCAGCAAACAAAAGGACAGTTTCCAGACAATTATCTGACTATTCAATGCTTGTACCATCTGAGAGTCCTTTAAATCAGGTTTCAAAACCATTCTCTTCTTCTTAGTTCACTTCCAATTCTGTTTGAATTTTAAGCTTCCTTATTGAGTCCCTGCAGACTTAACTTGGTAATCTTCCTCAACAGAGATTATGATACCTGCCCCCACAAGGTTGTGGCAAAGATTAAATAAAATTATAGGGGTATTTTATGCAGTAAATATTCCTAATGAAGATCCAGAGAACATGTAGGACAATGTTCAGAAAGATGTGGCTGCACTATAAATACAAGTCCCTCTCCTTCCCTTCCCATTTTTAGGAAATAACCTCTGAATCAGGAATGGCAGCCAAATACAGTCCATAGATATTTGGTTTGCTGTATATAATGACCTTTCAAAAAATGTTTTTAAATTAGATTCCAACATAAAAATTGGAAGGTTTTACATGAAAATTCAGACTTGTAGTTTCTTCTAAAAAAAACCCTAGAAGTTCTAGAAACACAAACCAGCATAGCCCCCTACAAGCATGAGTTTGAGAACCTCAGGACATAATGTTCTTTCTTACCAACTTTTGCCTACTTTCCTGGGCCCTGATTTGTCTTCTTGTTCTGGAGGAGTGAGTAGGAAAAGAGTTTGTTGAAAGCTCTGACATCACCAAGAATTCTGAGTGGAAAAAATTGCATTTAATTCCTGGCCAGGTGCTGGGTGCATGCCATGACCAAAGACACATTACAGGTACTGTTTTTGGAAAAGACCAAATATCTTCATTATGGCTTTCCTAATCACTTACCACTCAGCCAGAGTGACTGCTTTCAGATCTATCACATTTTATTCATCTATTGATTTAGTGAAGCCCTACTATGTTCAGGGTATGGTGTTCTATCCTATGGAACATACAAAATTATCAAGAAAGAACCTCATCTACTTAGCACCTGTTCATCCTTTAGGTCTCAGCATTAATGTCCCTTCCTGCAGAAAGCCTTCCCTAATCTTTCAGCTAGGTTAGACTCCCAGGTATACACTCCTGAACCTTTCCTTTGTCACATTCCATGGACTCAGTCAATGTCTTTCTCTATCCCCCTCCAAGTTCCTTATGATGCTCCGTACATTTTATCCCCAGTTCCTAACACAGTGCCTGATGTCCAGTAGTCCGTTAACAATATGCTGGAAGAAAGAAAGAATGAATGATTGCATGAATGAATAAATATATAAATAAGTGACAGGAGATTTGATGCTTATACAATGAATTGCAATAGAACTGAGAAGTGGGGTAAACATACTCATAGGTCAATGGTTGCAGGGTACCATCTGTTAAACATTTTAAATATCACCTCTGCATACTGAATACAGGGAGTTAAGTATCCACTGTATTAATAACTATAATTAATTAATAGCTATAATGATTACAAGCAGATAACGTATTTTCCACTAAAGTGGCAGTTATCTCCCCAGAGGGAATTCTGGTATAAAATTTCTTATATAAATTAAATTCCTGCCACCAAATACACTCACCAGAGATTCTGATTTGGTAGGCACTCCATACCCAGCACAGTAGTTATTATGAGTGCTGAGATTTATAATATTGCATCTTTTATCTTCACTGCTATACTCTCAGCACAGAATCTGGTTCATAGTGGTTTTCAATAAATATTGAGTAAATCATTCATTTAATTAATGATGAATTAACAATATTAGTTCAAAGAAATTATGATCTTCCTAAGGACTGTCTGAATGGGCCATAAAGCCCCTGAATGTGCTCCGGGACACTTAGGGTCAATGATAAAAAGGTCAATTTTCAGTCTAGGGGATGGGGCCTCTCCAGGATCCTTATCTAGCCTTTTGAGGGTCATGCCCAAGTCAACTCTGCCACCAAGAACACCTTATCTCTGGCAGCAGCAGAGGCTGAGGTTGGCAGATAAGCCCTGCAGGAGGGTAAGACAGACCCAAATGGGGCTCCTGATTAGAGCTGAACATTCCAAGGGGCCTGAGGGGTCTGGCCTGGTATTTCAAGCTACTCCACAAGAGAGTCTTATTGTATTTCCCCAAAAAAACTGCAGAGCTGCAGGGCTGGAAGGTAAGGGAGTGGGAGTTTACAAGGAAGAAAAAGAAAAGGACTGGAAATAGGGAATAATAGAGACACACACATACACACACAGAGGCTCAGAGGCACAGAGAGGTGCACAGTGGAAAGGTATGTGGGCAGGACAAGAGAGCCATAAGAGACCCAGAGTCAGACCCGGACAGCCAGGGCAGAGACTCACAGGGATACGCACAGGAACAGACCCGGGAAAAGGAAGAGACGGAGAGAGGCGGAGACTCAGAGACATCCACCCAGAGAGATGACACAAAAATATGGATAGACAGAGAGTATATGTACACAAGAGAGAGACAGATAGATAGACAGATAGACCAAAGAAGGACAAATGCAGAGACGGGAACTCAGAGACACAAATCATGAGATACACAGAATGACAGAGAAAGAAACATAAGGAATGGAGGCAGCAGACAAGCAGGTAAACCTGTGGGTCAGCTTAACCTGGAGTAGTTCTCTACACTCACCAGAAATTCTGATTTGGTAGTTCCAGTGGGGACTGAGCATCATAAGTTGTAAAAGTTCCCCTGGTGACTTTCATGTGCAGCCTAGGTTGAGAACCACTGCCTAAAGCAAAGTTTTTGGTCATAGGGAGAACTGTATCAGAATTACTGGAGGGTATTTGTTAAGAATGAAGGGTCTTAGGTCCTTCCAGTGCTTTGAATCAGATTTATACATGTGGGGCCCAAGAAAATGTATTTTTATAAGCTCCTCTGGCTGGGGGTTGGGGGGTGGGGTTCTGAAGTACACTCAGTGTGAGAATAATTGTCCTAATATGGTGGCTTTAGGAAGCCCCCCGCCCCCCCACACACACACATCTCAGAGTTTGCTTGAGGATGTTGTCCCTAGGTGCGTGGGCTGGCCTTTACGAAATTTCCCTATTCCAACCTGTCCTTATTTCTGAAAGCACAAGACTCATAACTAACGACCTTATGACGCAGATATATTTTTTTTTCCTTTTTGTCTTTTTCGTGTCCGGCAACGGATCGCAACCCTCAGTGTCGCGCCCGTACCGGACCGGGACCGGCAACGGGATCGCAACCCTCGGTGTTGCTCCCGCACCTCGCTCAGCCAGCGAGTGGGAACCGGTCCGTATGTGGGATCCGAACCCTCAGCGGGAGCGCCGCCGCACTCCCAAGTGGCGCACTGTAGCAGTGCGCCACCGGGCCGGCCCTATGACGCAGATATTTTACTATTATTATGCCTACTTTACAAATGAGCAAGTTCAGGCTGAGAGATGTAGTATTTTTCCCAGGGTCACAAAACAAGCAAATGGCAGAGCAAGGTCTCTTACCATCTTAGATCTAAAAGGAATCTTAAAGACCAATACATGTAACAACTTCCCTCTAAGAGTGAAGACTCCCAGAATTCAGAGAGATTAAATGCCTGACCAAAGTCATACAGCAAGTCACTGCTATACCCTATTGAAAATTATTTTAGACAAATTACAGTGATGACAGACAACATGATTGTGTATGTAGAAAATCTTAATGAGTTTCACCAAAAAAAACCTACTGAAACAAGTAAATTTAGGAAGGTCACAAGATCCACATCAACATGTAATAAAAATAAATTTTATTTCTATTGTAACAAACAATTGCAAAACAAAGTTAGAAAAACAGAAAAGAAAACAGAAAAGTTAGAATTTACAAAAGCATCAACGAAAATATAACAATTAGAAATAAATTTAATAAAAAATGTTCAATACCCGTATACTGAAAACTGAAAAACAATGCTGAAAGAAATGAAAGACCTGAATAAATGGAAGGATATGCCATATTCATAAGTCAGAAGACTCAGTGTTGTTAAGGTGACCATTCTCCACAAATTGAATGCAATCCAAATCAAAATCCCATACTAAATAATTCAACAAGCTGATTCTTAAATTTCATGAAAAATCAAAAGACCTACGTATTAGTTTGCTAGGGTTTCTATAACAGTATACCACATACTGGGTGGCTTAACCAACAAAAATTTATTGTCCTACAGCACTGACCATAAAGATTTTTTTTTAATTCCTAACTTGGATCCCATAAACATTTTAAAGCTTCTGCTCATTCAAAAGACACCGCTAAGAAAATTATTGGGGAAGCCAGAAATTGGGAGAAAATAGTCGCAATACATATGTTGGAAAGAATACTTATATTCAGAATATAAAAGAAAGTTCTATAATTCAATAATAAAAAGAAAATTAATCCAATAAAAATGACCAAGAATCTTGAACAGACCACCAACAAAGGAAGATACACAAGTAATCAATTAGCACAGGAAAAAATATCCAATGTAATTAATCATTAGGGAAATGCAAGTTAAAATCACAATGAGAAAACACTATATGCTCAACAAAATGGCTTATTAAAAACCTGACAATGTCAAGTGTTGGCCAGGATGTAGAGCAACCAAAAGTTTCAAACATTTCAAATGGGGATATGAAGTGTACAGTCATTCTGAGAAAGATCTGGAAGCATCTTATGAAATTAAATACATATCTATCTCCTAATCCAAAGAAACTCATTCCTAAGAATATACCCCAAAGAAATGAAAATATATGTTCATGCAATAACTTGGGCATGCTTTATTTATAATAGCAAAAAACTGGAAACAATCCAGGTGTCTATCAATACAAGAATGGATAAATAAACAGTGGTACATCCATGCAATGGAAAAATATACAGCAACAAAAAAGGCTGAACTGCTGCTTCATGCAACAAAATAGGTGACTCTCACTGATGTGATGAGCAAGAGAAGACAGACACAACAGAATACATATAGTACGATTCCATTTTAAGTTCGAAACAGGCAAAATAAATCCATAATGATAGAAGTCAGAAGAATTGATCACCAGGGGGCCGGCCTGCGGCTCACTTGGGAGAGTGTGGGGCTGATAATGCCAAAGCCACAGGTTCGGATCCCTATATAGGGATGGCCAGTTATCTCACTTGGTTAGCTCGCATGGTGCTGACAACACCAAGTCAAGAGTTAAGATCCCCTTACCGGTCATCTTTAAAAAAACAAAAACGAAAGAACAAGAAGAAGAATTGATCACCTCTGGGGATGAAGTGTTGGTTGGGAAGAGGCATGAGGGTTCCTCTTGGGGTGCTGCAAATGTTATATATCTTTATCTGGGAAATGATACTATGTTTAAGACTTGTACATTCTAATTATGTTATCCTTCAATTAAAATAATAGTAAAGATAATGGCAACACTATCTCACATTTTAAAAATATAATACCTATTTCAGTATCATATACAATAAATACCCAAACACCAGATGTCATTTTGGTCATTATTTCAATCACTGTCCATGACCATCCACCATGTAGTTGAGAACTGACAACAATAACACCTGTGTCTTGGGCAGGAAACCAGCAGGACTTTGGAACACAACCAGCTCACCAGGTAACTGGTTTTCCAAAGAGGAACAACCCACCACCCTTATTAAAGGAAGCGGGACATTACTAGAGTCTACCCATGAGAGGACTCAATAAATATGTAAATGTGTCAAGAGGAAATGAATACAAAGCCATGGTAGTAAGAGTTCTCCATAAAGATGGCAAAGCAATCAAATTGAAACTGCCTTTAAAAATAAAAAGAGTATAAATGCCAGGAAAACAATAAGGTAATTATGGACAATGGAGGAAGCTACATTTTGGGTTGACTGGTGGTGACACAAGGCTGAATGTGTGAAGGTCTAGAATATAGCCTAGTGCCTGTCTTCTCAGGACAAGGTGATCAGCTGGGTAGCAAGCAGCTGATGCTGTAAGGTGGTGTCTCAGATCTCATCATTTAAGAATGAGGGCAATGGTCCTGGGCAAATTGGTTCGTAAGGAAAAAAACAGATATAAGATCAGATATTCCTTTCTTTAATTGGAGTTTGGATTTGTTGATGCATCCATTTATTCAGTTGCTATTTACTGGGCACTACTATGTGCCCGGTATACCATTTAGTCAATTTATCAGAGCAGTTACAGAGTCGGATCGCCTGGACTCAAATGCTGGCCCTATAGCTTACCAGTATGTAACCTTGGGTGAATGACTTAAAACCTCTGTGTCTCAGTTTTCTCATTGTAAATGAGGAATGATAGGGTTAAGCATATTAAATGATGCATAATAGGGTTGCTGTGAGGATTACAATATGAATTAACATATGCAAAAAGTGCTTAGAACAGTACCTGCTGCATATAAATTACAGTCATTTTGGTTGTGACTCAAACTTCATAGATTGCACACACTCACATGTACACACACATACATGTATACACACAAAAGAAATAAGAATGTAGTGACCAACATAAAGACTATATGGAATTTGTTTGCTATTCATTAGTTGAGCACCTAATACATGCCAAGCCCCATGCTAGAAATCGGTGTGTAGAGATGAACAGTGTGTGTCCTTAAGGAGCTGAGTCTAGCAGAGAACTGAGACAAGGCAAGCATTCACAATACAATATGCTGGACATATGTCATAATAACACAACAAGAGTGATAAGACAGTCTGTCTGGAGAAAGAGGGTGGGAAAGAGAAGGAAATACTGAGCTGACTCTTTAAAAAATTATGAGCGTTTTCTAGTTAGTTGGGGAAGAAGAGACTTCAGGCAGAATGAAGCAAGCTTTAAACTGAACTGAGAGAGTTCCAATTCTAGCAGGACAGTGTGAGGAGGTTCATGGACCTACTTCCCTGCAAAACTGGTGAAAATTATTAAACACACACACACAAGCGCACATATACGTGCAACCACCTAAAGTCTGTAGAAATGGTCCTATGAACATACACCAAATAAAGAAAAACTTATTCAAGAAATTCTACTATAACTCAGGATGAAAAGTGAGAAACTTTGATCCCTGACCTTCTCTTTACTCCCCCAGCTTAGCGAGATGAAAACTCTACTGCAGACCTGTACAGTTAAGAACACAGGTTTCCTTATCTCCACACCTGTCTTCCTGGTAGTGGCAGTATATCAGTATTTCTCATCCTGTCCCCCAGGTATCTGTTGCTGAGGCTAAGTTCTGTGTGAGTGAGGCTGAGAGTTGGGGGCTCCTTTCTTTTGCCCAGTCCCACTGATGAGACAGAGGGTTTACTTAGTGTTTGGAACTGCTGAGAATACTGGGACCCTGGGCACCCTTGCCCTGGTTTATTGGGTAGAGGGTTTCATGGTGGGAGAAGCAAGCTGAGGAGACCTGAGTTTCTGTCCCCCCTCCAGAGATCTTAGCTCCTAAAATAGGAATGTCACTCAGAGAGAGGTGTGCCATTGACTTACCACCAGTACCACAATTGTGGCTCAGAGGTCTTGCCCAGGGGAGAAGTAAACCATAGAACAGAGGTTTCGTAATCTCTTCCCAAAGTAACTTTATTTGCAACAGAGCATGAGGGAAGCTCAAGACTAAGGGTGCTTTCAAAAACAGTGCAGGTAGTGATGAAGGGCAATTGGGAGGAAATTGGTACATTCATTGCAGATATAGGCTTAACTTGTTTCGTAATCTCTTCCCAAAGTAACTTTATTTGCAACAGAGCATGAGGGAAGCTCAAGACTAAGGGTGCTTTCAAAAACAGTGTAGGTAGTGATGAAGGGCAATTGGGAGGAAATTGGTACATTCATTGCAGATATAGGCTTAACTGTGGGCCAGCTATTTTGCCAGAGAGAAAAGGGGAAAGAGACAACTGAGAGGATTTTGTCACTGTAAATCTCAAACACTGACCTTAGGAAAGTATCCCTTTAAAATAGTCTAAATTTGATTTAGTCAGTTTGTGGGGCAATTTATGCCCCAGGGTATTGTTGAAGACAATAGAACAATTAATGAAGGTCAATATTTGATGTGGCCAGGGAAAGAAGCAATCAAAGAGAGCCCTGCCAAAACCTCTAAATCCTAGGATGACTGTGGACATACTTCCAGCATTGCCCCCTGCGGAGCAGCATCAGAGGCTTTGGACTAGTCCATTTTGTGTTGCTATAACAGAATACCTGAGACTGGGTAATTTATAAAGGAAAAAGGTTTATTTGGCTTACAATTCTGGGAC
>NW_007730153.1:153709-159007 GCF_000696425.1 Galeopterus variegatus
TCAACTCATGGCAGAAAAGTGGCAGGCAGCTGGCAGGTACAAGCAGATCACATGGTGAGAGGAAGCAAGAGAGGAGGTGCCAGGGTCCTTTAAACAATCAGCTCTCACAGGAACTAATAGAGTGAGAACTCACTCACTACCCCTCCTCCCCCAGGGAGAGCATTAATCCATTCTTGAGGGATCTACCCCCATGACTCAATCAGTTTCCAACACTGCCACATTGGAGATCAAATTTCCACATGAGTTTTGGAGGGGAAAACACATCCAAACTCCATCAGGCTTCACACCTCAAAAGGGAAGTAAACGTTATTAAAGTAATCCAGCCAGTCACTAAAAAAGCAAACATGCAAATAACAATAATGAGGCCCAGAGAGGGAAGCAGTACCTCAAGTTGCTGCATATACTATAAAAAATGTCCAGTTTCCAGCAAAAAAATTTATAAGGCATGCAAAGTACCAGGAAAGAATAACCCATACACTGGGGGGTGGTGGGTGGGGCAGAAACACGACAACAGAAACTGCCAATAAGAGTGACCAGGTGTCAGACTTAACAGGCTGACTTAAAAGTACTCATTATAAATATGTTCAAGGAATCAAGAAAACCATGACAAAGAAGTAAAGGCAGGTATATGACACTATCACACCAAATAAAGAATATTAATAAAGAAATAAAAATTATAAAAATGAACTAAACAGAAATTGTGGAGTTGAAAATTACAATAACTGAAATAAAAATTTACCATAGGTGTTCAATAGGAGTTTTGAAATGGCTAAAAAAAGAATTAGCTAAGCGAAGATAAACAGAGATTATGCAATCTGAAAAACAAACTAACTGGTCTACAATTTAGCCTATATCTACAATGAATCTACCAATTTCCTCCCAATTGCCCTTCACCAGTACCTGCACATTTTTATGCAAAATTAAGATTAACAGAGATTATGCAATCTGAAAGAATGAAGGAAAATGAATAAGACCTCAGAGAATTGTGGAACACCATTAAGTGCACCAATTCACTTATAATGGGAGTACTAGAAAGACAAGAGAGACAGAAGCAAAAAATATGTACAAGTATGTATTCAGAAAATAATGACTTAAACTTCCCAATGAAAAACATTAATCTACACATCCAAGAAGCTTAACAAACTTCAAGTAACATAAATTTAAAGTGATCCAACATATTATAATAAAAATGCTACAAGCCAAAGCAAAGAGAAAATGTTGAAAACAGTATGAGAAAAACAACTCATCACTTACAGGAAATCTCAAGAAGATTAACAGTTGACTTTTCATATGGAACATTGGAAGGCAGAAGGCAGTGGGATAACATTCAAAGTGCTCAAAGAAAACAAGAAACAAAAACAAAAACCAAAAACACAAAACACTCTCAGCCAAGAGCTCTATATCCAGCAAAGCTAACTTTCAATAATAAAGGTGAAATTGAGACATTCTCAGACAAACAAAAACAGAAAATTTGTTTTCAGTTCTCCAACCTTACAGGAAATACTAAAGGAAGATCTTCACGCAGAAAGCAATTGGCCCCAGATAATAATTTGAATCCACATGAAGAAAAAACAGACTATAGATAAAGGTAATTATGTAATTATAAATATAAATGTATATTTCCTTTCCTTTTATCTCTAAATTTTAAAAGCAGTTGTATAAATCAAGAGAATTATCAAAATCATTCTATATGTATAGAATGTATTGTTGGACCTATAAGATGTAAACATGTAATACCTTTGCCAATAACAGCACAAAGGAGGTAGATGGGAGAAAAGTTGTACTGAGCTAAGAGAAGGACTCCAGATGATAACTTGAATCTATAGGAATAAATGAAGAGTCAAAAATAATAAATAAGAAGGTTAATATAACAAAAGCTATAAATATATATATTTTCCCTCCTTCTTACTCTCAACTTCTTTAAAAGACATAAAACTATATAAAGTAATGTAAAGTAATTTCCAATTATTGTTGGGTTTGTAACATTTGTAAATGAAATATGTATAACAAAAGAGGGGGAAAGAGGGAAAGGAAATAGAGCTATATAGGCATAATGTTTCTGTATCTCACTGGAGATATAAGCCTCAAATTACTAGAGTCAGAAATGAAATAGGGTTCATTACTACCAACCATACAAAAACAAAAAATAATTATAAAGAAATACCATGAACAATTGCATGCCAATAAATCAAATAACTGACATGAAATATACTAATTTCTGTAAAGACACAATCTACCTAACAGACTCAAGAAAAAACAGACAATATGAATAGACCTGTAACAAGTAATAAGATTGAGTTAGTGATCAAAAAATTACCCTCAAGTAAAATCCCAAGCTCAGATGGCTTTGTGGGTCAATATATTTTTATCATGGCAATATATTCTATAACATAAAATTTGACATTTTAACCATTTTTAAACATACAATTAACTACATTTACAATGCTGTGTGACCATCAGCTCTATTTTCAAATTTTTTTTTGTCATCCTAAACATAAACTCTATATCTGTTAAGCAATAACTTCCCATTATTCCTTCCCTCAGTTTCTGGTAACCTCTAACCTACTTCTGTCTGTGATTTTTTTTTCTTTTAAACTTATTTTTTCTTAATTGACCCATGATAATTGTATATATTTATGGAAAACAATGTGATATTTGAGTACGTTCATACATTGTGCAATGATCATATCAGGGTAGTTAGAAAATCCATCACCTGAAACATTCGTTATATCTTTGTGTTGGGAACATCCAAAATCCTTTCTACTAGCTACTTCAAGTTATTCATTAATTTCTTGTTGACTGTAGTCTTCCTACAGTGCTACAGAATACTAGATCTTTTTCTTCCTATCTCTCTACAATTTTGTATGCATTGACAACTCTCTCCCCATCTCCCCTCCCACTTCCACTTACCAGTCTCTAGTAACCACTATTTTAAACTCTACTTATACGAGATCAATTCTTTCAGCTTCCACATATGAGTGAGAACATGCAGTATTCATTTTTCTGTGTCTGGCTTATTTTACCCACATGATTTTCTCCAAGCTCATTCATGCTGCTGAAAATGGCAGAATTTCATTCTTTTTTATGTCTGAGTAGTAATCTATTGTGTGTGTGTATATATATATATATACACATCACATTTTATTTATCCAGTTATCTTTGTGAGTCAATTCTATCAAACATTTAAGGAATGTAGAAGAGGAAGGAATACTTTCTAACTCATTCTGTGATACCAAAACTAGACAAAGAAAAGAAAACTACAGATCAACATCCCTTATGAATATGGATGTTAAAATCCTCAATAAAATACTAGCAAATCCAAATCTAGCAACATATAAGAAAAGCTATGCACCATGACTAAGTGGCATTTTATTTATCCCAGGAATGCAGGGTTGGTCTAACATTTGAAAATCAATTAGTGTAACACACCATATCAATAGAATAAAAAATGAAAACTATGTGATCATCTCAATAGATGCAGGAAAAGCACTTGACAAAATTCAAAACTCCTTTATTATAAAAACACATGTTAACTAGGAATAAAAGGTAACTTCCTCAACCTGATAAAGTGCATCTACAAACATCTCACAGCTAACATCATACTTAATAGTGAAAAACTGAATGTTCAGGAACAAGACAAGGATGTTCACTCTCACCACTTCTATGCAACATTATGCTACAAGTTCTAACCAGGGCAATTAGGCAAGAAAAATAAATAAAACACATCCAGATTGAAAAAGAAGAAATAAAACTATCTTTTTGCAATGACATGGTCTTGTACATAGAAAATCCTAAGAAATCCACCAAAAAGCTATTAGAATAATAAATGAATTCAGCAAGGTTGCAGGATACAAGATTAGTATACAGAAATCAATTGTATTTTCATACACTTCCAGTGAATAATCTGAAAATAAAATTAAGAAAATTTAATTTACAATAGCACAAAAACAATAAAACATATTGGAATAAATTAAACAAAAAAAGTATAAACTCATACTCTGTAAACTACAAAACATTGTTGAAAGAAATTAAAGAAAGTATAAATAAATGGAAAAATGCCTCATGTTCATTGATCAGATGATGTAATATTGTTAAGATGGCAGTACTCTGCAAATTGGTCTAAAGATTTAATGCAGTCCCTATAAGAATCTTAACTGGTTTTTTTGTAGAAATTGGCAAACTGATTCTAAAATTTATATAGGATTGAAAGGGACCCACAATAGCCAAAACAATTTTGGGGAAAAAACTTGGACAATTTATTTATACTTTTTGATTTCAAAATTTACCACAAGGAAACAGTGATCAAGACAATGTGGTCCTGGCATAACTTAGACATATAGACTGATGGAATGGAATTGAGAGTCCAGAAATAAACCATGTGTCTGTGGTCAACTAATTTTCAGAAGGGATGTCAAGACCATTCAATGAGGAAAGGATAGTCTTTTCACCAAATAGTGCTTGGACAACTGGTAGCCACATGTAAAATAATGAAGTGTGAGTTCTGGATACCACATATAAAAATTAACTTAAAATGGACCAAAGACCTAAATGTAAGAGCTAAAACTGTAAATCTCTTAGAAGAAAATATAGAGGTAGATCCTCATGACCTTGGATTTGGCAGTGGATTCTTAGATATGACACCAAAAGCATAAACAACAAAAGAAAACTAGATAAATTAGACTTCATCAAATTTTTAAACTTTTGTGCTTCAATATGTATTATCAAAAAAAAAAAAATGAAAAAACAAGGCACAGAATGGGAGAAAATATTTGAGAAAGGACTTTTAGCTAAAGAATATAATTAACTTTTATAACTCATTGATAAAATGAAAAATAAGCCAATTAGAAATGGGGCAAAGGATCTGATAATTGTTTCTCTAAAAAATATACAAATGGCTAATAAGCACATAAGATATTCAACATCATTAATCATCAGAGAAATGCACATCAAAACCACAATGAGATACCACTTTACACCAACTGGAATGATTAGAAAAAAAGTCAAATTTAACAGTGTTGATGAGGATGTGAAGAATTGGATCCTGCATGCACTGGTGGAGACATAAAATGGTCCAGCCACTTTGGAAAACAGTCTGCTGTTTTCTTCAAATGGTTAAACATAGAGGTACCATGTAACCCAGCAATTATACCCTACATATCTACACAAAAGAAATGAAAATATATTGGGCTGGCCCATGGCTCACTCGGGAGAGTGCGGTGCTGAGAACACCAAGGTCCTGGGTTCGGATCCTATATAGGGATGGCCGGTTTGCTCACTGGTTGAGCGTGGTGCTGACAA
>NW_007730153.1:159999-165535 GCF_000696425.1 Galeopterus variegatus
TCTAGTTTTTTTAATGTGGTAAAACCACTAGAAAACATAGGGGGAAAGCTCCATGACATTGGTCTGAGCAATGATTTTTTTGGATATGAACCCCAAAACACAGGTGACAAAAGCAAAAATAGATAAAGGAGAGTATATCAAACTAAAAAGCTTCTGCACAGCCAAGAAATAATCAAGAGAATGTGAGAAAACATTTACAAACCATACATCTGATAAGAGGTTAATATCCAAAATAAATAAGGAACTTAAACAACTCAATAACAAGAAAACAAATAACCCAACTAAAAAATGTACAAAGGATCTGAATAGACATTTCTCAAAAGAAGACACACAAATATGTACAAAGATCTAAATAGACTTTTCTCAAAAGAAGACACACGAATGGCCAACAGGTATATGAAAAAATGCTCAAAGTCACTAATCATCAGAGAAATGCAAATTAAAACCACAATGAGATGTCACCTCACATCTGTTAGAATGGCTATTATAAAAATGATGAAAGATAAGTATTGGAGAGGATATGGGAAAAAAACCTTTGCACGCTGTTGGTAGAAACATGAATTAGGATAGCCATTATGGAAACCAGTATGGAGGCTCTTCAAAAAATTAAAAATATGATCCAGCAATCTCACAACTGAATATATTTCCAAGGGATATAAAATCAGAATGTCAAAGAGATATCTGCATACCCGTGTTCATTGCAGCATTATTCACAACAGCCAAGATATGGAATCAACCCAAGTGTCCATCAATGGATGAATGGATAAAGAAAATGTGGTATATATATATACACATACAATAGAATACTATTCGGCCTTTAAAAAAAGGAAATCCTCTCACTTGTAACAACACAGATGAACATAGAGAACATTAAGTGAAATAAGCCAAACACAGAAAGACAAATACAAATACATGATCTTAAATATGTGGAATCTAAAAAAGTTGAACTTGTAGAAGCAGAGAGAAGAATGGTGGTTACCAGGGACAGGGGTGAGGGTGTGGGTAGGGGAGATGTTGGTCAAAGGGTACAAAATTTCAGTTTGATGGGAGGAATAAGTTCCAGAGATCTATTGTACAACTTGGTAACTACAGTTAATAATGATGTATTGTATTCTTGAAAATGGCTAAGAGAGTAAATTTTAAGTGTTCTCACCACACACACAAAAAATTATATGAGAAGTAATGCATATGTCAATTAGCTCAACTTAGCCATTCCACAATGTATACATATTTCAAANAAATGCACATCAAAACCACAATGAGATACCACTTTACACCAACTGGAATGATTAGAAAAAATGTCAAATTTAACAGTGTGGATGAGGATGTGAAGAATTGGATCCTGCATGCACTGGTGGAGACATAAAATGGTGCAGCCACTTTGGAAAACAGTCTGCTGTTTTCTTCAAATGGTTAAACATAGAGGTACCATGTAACCCAGCAATTCTACATATCTACCCAAAAGAAATGAAAATATATTGGGCCGGCCCATGGCTCACTCGGGAGAGTGCGGTGCTGAGAACACCAAGGCCCCGGGTTCGGATCCTATATAGGGATGGCCGGTTTGCTCACTGGTTGAGCGTGGTGCTGACAACACCAAGCCAAGGGTTGAGATCCCCTTACCGGTCATCTTTTTTTTTTTAATAAAAAAGAGAAATGAAAATATATATCTACACAAAATCTTGTAGAGGAGTGCTAATAGAAGCATTATTCATAATAGCCAAAAAGTGGAAACAATCCGCATGTCCATCAACTGATGAATGGATAAACAAAATGTAGTATATCCATACAATGAAAATTATTTTGTCATTTAAAAAAATGAAGTTCTGATACATGCTACAACAAGGATGAGCCTTGGAAACATTATAAGTGAAAGAAGCCAGTTACAAAAGACTGCATGTTATACTATTCCATTTACATAAAATAACCAGAATAAGCAAATCTATAGATGCAAAAGGTAGAGCTGTGGTTGCTTCTAGCAGAAAGGTGGGGGGTTGGGGAGGTGATAGCTGAAAAATACGGGGGTTTTTGTTTTTGTTTTTGTTTTAAGATGACTGGTAAGGGGATCCTAACCCTTGACTTGGTGTTGTCAGCACCACGCTCTCTGAAGTGAGCTAACCAGCCATCCGTGTATAGGGATTCACACCCGTGGCCTTGGTGTTATCAGCACCACACTCTCCCAAGTGAGCCACAGGCAGCCCCTTTTCTAGTTTTTTTAATGTGGTAAAACCACTAGAAAACATAGGGGGAAAGCTCCATGACATTGATATGAGCAATGAGTTTTTTGGATATGAACCCCAAAACACAGGTGACAAAAGCAAAAATAGACAAAGGAGAGTATATCAAACTAAAAAGCTTCTGCACAGCCAAGAAATAATCAAGAGAATGTGAGAAAACATTTACAAACCATACACCCGATAAGAGGTTAATATCCAAAATAAATAAGGAACTCAAACAACTCAATAACAAGAAAACAAATAACCCAATTAAAAAATGTACAAAGGATCTAAATAGACATTTCTCAAAAGAAGACACACAAATGGCCAACAGGTATATGAAAAAATGCTCAAAGTCACTAATCATCAGAGAAATGCAAATTAAATCCACAATGAGATGTCACCTCACATCTGTTAGAATGGCTATTATAAAAATGATGAAAGATAAGTATTGGAGAGGATATGGGAAAAAACCTTTGCACGCTGTTGGTAGAAACATGAATTAGGATAGCCATTATGGAAACCAGTATGGAGGCTCTTCAAAAAATTAAAGATATGATCCAGCAATCTCACAACTGAATATATTTCCAAGGGATATAAAATCAGAATGTCAAAGAGTTATCTGCATGCCCGTGTTCATTGCAGCATTATTCACAACAGCCAAGATATGGAATCAACCCAAGTGTCCATCAATGGATGAATGGATAAAGAAAATGTGGTGTGTATATATATATACAATAGAATACTATTCGGCCTTTAAAAAAAGGAAATCCTCTCACTTGTAACAACACGGATGAACCTAGAGAACATTATGTTAAGTGAAATAAGCCAAACACAGAAAGACAAATACAAATACATGATCTTAAATATGTGGAATCTAAAAAAGTTGAACTTGTAGAAGCAGAGAGAAGAATGGTGGTTACCAGGGACAGGGGTGAGCATGTGGGTAGGGGAGATGTTGGTCAAAGGGTACAAAATTTCAGTTTGACAGGAGGAATAAGTTCCAGAGATCTATTGTACAACTTGGTAACTACAGTTAATAATGATGTATTGTATTCTTGAAATGGCTAAGAGAGTAAATTTTAAGTGTTCTCATCACACACACAAAAAATTATATGGGAAGTAATGCATATGTCAATTAGCTCAACTTAGCCATTCCACAATGTATACATATTTCAAAGCAATATGTTGTATACAATAAATATACACAATTTTTAATTGTTAATTTTAAACAATTTTTAAAAAGAGTATTGGGTTTCTTTTTGAAGTTATAAAAATGCTCTAGAATTGACTGTGGTGATGGTTGCACATATCTCTGAATATCCTAAAAACCATTGAGTTGTATACTTTAATTGGGTGAATTGTATGGCATGTGAATTATTTCTCAATAGAGCTATTTTTAAAAGATTTTCTAAGAGATATACCAAAATAAATTGAACCTAGAAGATAAAATAACCACTAATACTTCCTAAGTGTTTATGCTGTGATGGCACTGTGCCATCTGACAAAAGCTTATTAAGTATTTACTATGCACCAGGCACCTCTTTAGACTCTGAGATTCAGCAATAAACTAAATAAATTTCCTGCCTTTATGCAACTTACTTTTGAGTGGAGAGAGGTAGACAATAATAAGTATATATTAAGAAGTGATAACTGTTAAGAAGAAAATAAAGCAAGGTAAATGTATAAAAATGATAGGGAGCACAGGCAAGTTTAACTGATAAGCTGATGTCTTCACAGAGAGAGACCTGCAGGAAGCAAGACCTGGGGGGCTGATGGTTCAGAGCACTAGGAGCAGCTGAGTGCAAAGGCCTCAGATGTGTATGATGTGCTTGATGTGTTGTAGGAAGAGCAGAGAGGTCAATGCAGCTGGATGAAGTTAGTGAGGAGAGAATGGTGGGAGAAGTGATCAGAGAGAGAGGCAGTAGGACCTTACATTTAGTGCTAGAGTCTGTCTCCCTCCAGTGACAGACCTGTTCTTAACCCCATGTCAACACATTAAGGCATCTGTCTAGCATGTCTGAATATCCCAACATATGTGTTGGAGACCGCGGTCTAGTCCAAGGTTTTTCAAACTGTGGGATGCAACCTATTCATGGTGCCATGAAATTAACTTAGTAGGCTGAAACCAATATGGTTTAAAAATGGAATGGAAAACAATTCAATGCAACAGTTATATGTGTGCCTGTGTGTGTGTGCGTGTGTGTGTGTGTGTGTGTGTGTGTGTGTGTGTGTGTGTGTGTGTGAAAGATGTACTGGTTGCAATATAAAATGCATTTCTTACCGAAGTTCGCATACCTGAAACTGACTCTGGTCCATTCCCCCACTCACACAGCTTCATTGGAGCACACACACATCTGCACCAAAAGGTGCCTTGGCTGTTGATTTCTGTGTAGCTTCCTGTGCTGACTGTCAACAATTTAATTGATCCAAAAGACGAACTCGCCTGCAGCAGCTACGGAACCAAAAGGTCTTCTGTGTTAATTGAGATGTGTACTTTAAGCAAGGCAGCAATTGCATTGTAATGAGTGTTTGATTTTTGTTTTGCTTAGTTACCACAGCTCCCAGTCTGCAGAAGAATCCCCTAGAGCCAGCCAATGACATCCCTCTGAGTCCAGATATAGAATGGAGGGGGAGGGGCTGGTGTATCCCTCTCAAACAAATACCAGCCCCTCAAAAGTAGAGTCATTGGGGTCAGACAGCTATAAACTGCAATTCTAATGCTGCCACCTCCCAGCTGTGTAATCCTGGGCAAGTGACATCACTCCTTTGAGCCTCAGTTTCCTGTTCTGCAAAATGGGGGTGATGATAGTACCAACCTCAGAGGTTTGTTATGATTTAAATAAGAATGACAGCGTATACACACACACACACACACGCACACGTTCTCACAGAAGTAAAGAGTATAATAATGGTCACCAGGGGACTGGAGGGGGAGCAGGGGGGGGGAAGTGCTGGATTAACAGGCTCAAAGCTATGCTACCTATTCTAAGTGATTCGATGTAAAATATATGCATATATTGAAACAACACATTACCCCACACATATGTACAAATAAATGTTATAATTTTAAAAAAGAAAAGAATGACAGCTTATAACTAACACAGCACTTAACCATGCACATTAACCCAGTTAATCCTCACCACAACCCTGAGAGGCAAAGAACTTATTATCCATCCCCACTTTACAGATGATGAAACAGAGGCCAAAGAAGTTCAGTAACTTGCCTAAGTTAACACAACTGGTAAGTTATGAGAGTTGGGCTTCAAACCAAGGCAGTCTCATACCAGAGCCTACATTTGCAAATTCCATATTCTGTT
>NW_007730153.1:166512-167618 GCF_000696425.1 Galeopterus variegatus
TGGGCTTCAAACCAAGGCAGTCTCATACCAGAGCCTACATTTGCAAATTCCATATTCTGTTTACTTCAATGAGATGGTATTGGTGACGATGCCTGGTACACAGAGATGCATAAATTATTTAACACTTACATAGTGCTTACTAAGTAGTGCTTAGTGCTTACTAAACACATGTACAAATATTATCTCATTTAATCCTTACAACAACCTTAGGACATAAAGACATTATTGTCTCCATTTGATAGATGAGAAAACAAGACACAGAGAGGTTGGGTAACTTGCACAGGGTCATACAGCTATAAGCAGAGTTAGGATTCATGCCCAGGCAGCCTGGCTTGAGTCTAGAAACCTAACCACTTTGCTATGCTGCCTCTCATGAGCATACTACCTCACTTTCTCGAAGACCCTCACCCTACTTTCAACCCCTTGCCAGTACAGAATAGTAGTTCAGGATAGGGACTATGTTGTCAGCCAGGTTGGTGCTGGAATTATAATTGGCGACTGATGGCTGTGTAACCTTGAGCAGTCCTCTTCTCTCTGCTGGGCCTCACATCTCCTCCAAATTGGGATGATAACAATAGTGCCTGCCTCAAAGGACTGGTATGAGGAACAAATGAGGTGATGTGTATGGAGTCTTCAGCACAGGGCTGGCATGTAGTAGATGCTCAAAAAATGTGATTGGTTACAGCTCAGCAGTGAGATCTTTATTCATTCCTCTCCCCCAACTGGACTGGGGGTCCTGGAAGCCAGGATTAGGGTACCCTGGGGTCAGAGAAGAGATGGGATGTGGAACTGAGAGGGCCAAAGTAGACAAGGAGAGCAGTAGGACTGGAGCCCATCACTCTTTCATTCACTCTTTCATTCATTCATCAACCATGTGTCAATCCAGCTCTGAGCAGAGCTGTGCTAGGGGTGCAGACCCAAGATCAAACATCTCAGTTACAGAGCTAGACAAGAATGGAAGAAGGGGCATGAACAACTTTTCAGGTTATTAATCTATAACAGCAGTTTCCAAAATGTTTTCATGTGAGCTGACAACTAGTTCCATGAGGTCTCAATAGCTAAAGTGATGATATAGTCCCCAAAAGTTTTCAAAAGAGAGAGAGAGA
>NW_007730153.1:167820-172172 GCF_000696425.1 Galeopterus variegatus
TCTGCTAGGGGACTTCTAGGAGCCTTTAACATGCAAATATGCATTGCAAATTTCCAAAAAAACAAAAACAAACAAAAAAAAAAATGGCACTAGAGTATGTAGCAGTTCCCAAATTTTTTTGATGAAGGAAGATATCATCAAATCCTCTGATAAATATATGGTTCTACTGGCTAAGTTTGAGTTCTCCCAAAAACAGATCTTGAGACAATGATGTAAGAACAAGTAGTTTCTTTGAAAGGTACAAGAAACAGCAGTAGAGGAGAAGGGGAGGGAGGGAAGATGCATTATCAAGCTAGCTACCACTGTGGACAATTGGAGATTAATCCCAATGGAAATTGGGGTAAAATGCACACCTCAGTTGTTCCATTTGAGGGGAAGTGAACTGGGGTATTTATAGGCACGAGTTTCTCAACCTTGGCACTATTGGCATTTGGGGCTGAATAATTCTTTGTTACAGGGTAGTTGTTCCATTTGAGGGGAAGTGAACTGGGGTATTTATAGACACGAGTTTCTCAACCTTGGCACTATTGGCATTTGGGGCTGAATAATTCTTTGTTACAGGGTTGACTGTCCTGTGCATTGTGAGATGTTTAGCAGCATCTCTGACCTCTACCCACTAGATGCCAATAGCACCAACCCCCCATCCCTCCTTAGTTATGACAGCCAGAAATGTCTCCAAATATTGACAAACTTTCGCTATTATAGACCAACTCCTGCCAGTCACTGGTTGAGGGATATTGGAGAAAGGGATGTTATTTCATCAGGGAAGACAAAGAAAAGCTGAATGGCTAGAGAAAGTCTTCAGGCAAAGAAATCAGGTGCTGAAAGTTGGACGCCTGCTGGAATACACTGAAGTGTTAAGGGCAGGGGATATGGGTGACAGCTGACCATGTCTACCTCCAAGAAACGCTTTGGGAGACCTTCTATGGGACAATTTTAGCAACTTATAAAACTCTATTACATGAACAAAACAAAATGTATTTAACCAATCACCTGCCACTAAACATTCAGGTTAATTCTGATTTTTCAATATTAAAAATAATAGAATAACGAATATCCTTATAGCTTTATCTTTGCTCATATTCATGATAATCTAGGATAAATTCATAAAAGATTAATTTCTAATTCAAAGTGTGTGAATATTGTTAAGGCTTCCCATATTATAAGTTGCCCTCTCATCAGCGGTATATGAAAGTGTCTATTTCCCTACACACATACCAGCACTAGGCATTGTACATTTTTTTAACCTTTTTTTTTTTAACTTTGCCATTTTGGTAAGCAAAAAATGGATATTTGTTTTTATTTGCATTTCATATATGTATAGGCTACTCATATTTCTTTGTGTATCATTCCACTGGAAGGTTTGATTCTGAGGGATGGGGAGATGTTCTCCTGTGACAGATAAGAGGCTTCTTCTGAGCTGTGCTTGGTCTCCCAGGCCTCCCCTATTAATCTTTTGCCAGGAATAATCATCAACTTCTGGCATAATTAATTGTAGACATGAATCAGCCCAGTAGACTCACTAATTAGCTCTGATCCCTCCTGAATGAGACACTCTGAATCCCTCACTTCTAGATCACATTTTTCCAGACCAATCGGTGCAATTTGAGACCTGAAGCTTCTAGCACTAGATTCTGCCCTCCACTGTGTGGGTCTAGCCTGTTTCAGATCCCCTTCCTTAGCTCCACAAAGGATGGGGAAATTCCACCATAAGAAAATCAGGCTAAAACCAATCGTTCATGTAGATTCTTTACCATCAAGGAAAGAGAGCACAAATCCTCACTCCTTAAGTGTACGCTACACATAGTGACTTCCTTCCCAAAGATACAGCATGAAAGGGGGGAAAAACAATAACTTTACAGTGGAGAAACCTGACAAACAGTACCTTGGCCTGGTAATCAAATTTAACATCAACAGCCATAAATCATTTTGATAGTATGTACCCTTGACGTGATATCAAAAAGTGGCACTTTACCTCTGTGGCCTTCCTTCCAAAAACCCATTACCCCAATCTAAAAATGAGAAAAGCATCAGACAAAATCCAACAGGGGGGTATCCTACAAATACTTGACCAGTACTTCTCAAAACTGTCAAGGTCATCAAAAACAAGGCTAGTCTAAGAAACTGTTGCAGCCGGGAGGAACCTAGAGACATGGCAAGTAAGTGTAAGATGGTATCCGATGGGCTCCTATATCAGAAAAAGACATTAGGCAAAAACGATAGAAATCTAAATAAACTACGGTGTTGGCTGTTGGCAGGTGGCTTCGGTTCCTCTTCATATGGCCCTCTCCACAGGCCTCATTGAGCATCCTCACAGCATGGCAGCTGGCTTCCCCCACGGCAAGCCATTCTATAGACCAAGACAGAAGCTGCAATGCCTCTTATGACCTACCCTTGGAAGTGACCCATCATTTTCTATTGGTCCCACAGTGTAGCCCTCATTCAACTTGGGAAGAAAGTACAAAGAGGCTTAAACGCCATGAGGCAAGTATCATTGGGGGTCATCT
This sequence comes from Galeopterus variegatus, assembly GCF_000696425.1. Classification (NCBI taxonomy): domain Eukaryota; kingdom Metazoa; phylum Chordata; class Mammalia; order Dermoptera; family Cynocephalidae; genus Galeopterus; species Galeopterus variegatus. The sequence continues at coordinate 170,328 of NW_007730153.1, forward strand.
TGGAAGCCATTATTCATCTCTTACACCTGAGTGTTGAAGTTGGAGTTCACTGAATTGCACTTCTGAGATCAGAGACTGTGATAAAGACAGAAATACCTCATTTCTGCCCGAGTTCATCTCTTTAAGACCATCACAAGCTCATGGAAGAGAGACTAGGGCTATCAATTCACTTAAAACTAGTCCTTTTGGTTCTAGTCATCATTTCTGGTGATGTATCTTGGCATCCAACTCAACCTCCTCTTAGCCTAGCTAGTTCTTGAAGCCTCCAGAAAATGCCATTCATAGCATTTCATCTTTACTCTTTTTCCCAACATCGACACATTAAAATGGTTTGGGTAGCAGAGTCATGGAAGAAGATGTGGTACATTTGCATCAATGAAACTAATTCTAGTGGAAACTAGCTCTGAACAAACTAGAAAATGGAAGAAGATTGTCTCTTGTCCTTCCTATCTTTCAGTAAACCATGTCTCCATCCTTTACCAACTAGCCCATTTCCTTTCAGCCAGCATGTGTTACTCTTCTAAGCTTTAGTGTCTCCTTAGTGAAGCAATGGGATTGTCAGTCATTAACACTTTAGTATAAATTATATCCTGGGATTCCAAGTCCTATGCTCTTTTCTTATGCCAATCATGACTTCCACTGTACTATATCACCATGTTTCCTTTTGTTAACCACCTGAAAGTGGCCAAAGAAGAAGCAGTTGGCCAGATTAGAGGATTCTATATATGTCTCAACCTCACCTTTCTTGCCTTCTCCGGCCAAGGCTCTGCCTGGGTCACCAATATGAAACTTAGACTTTATACTGGTTATTTGCTCTTCTGGAATTATTTTCTGCCCTCTCTACCCTGTTCGGTCCCTAGGATGCTGATTTCTATGAACTACATGAGGGGCGGCTTTGTCCCCTGGCTTTCAGTTGGGTTTGACCAATAGGAGGTAGCAGCAAGAGAATAGAGGACGGGGAAGATGTTCCTTCACCTGCTCCTCCCTGACAGGCTATAGTTTTGGCAACAGTTGCATGATTACTTATGGCCATGGCTACTGTCAGGTACAATCTCTTCTACAACCACAGGTCATACGGGGTTCCAGAATTATTACTCCTTCCCTTGACCCTTCAGATATTTGTGTTAACAGCTCCCCTCTGATGCCAGCCCCTCAGTGCTTAAAACCATTACTTCGTGGTCTCCTTAAACCTTCCCCCACTCCTGCCACTGCCAATAGTTTAATAAACTCTTCTCAATTATCCCTTTTGAGTGTGCCATCTGTTTCCTGCTGGGACACTGAATACAGTTCCCCTTCCTGCTCCCCACCTGTCTCCTTCTCTTCCTTGGCAACAACTGCAGGAATCTGCTTCTAAATTCCAGGATGCCCACAGCCAAATCAACCAAGCATTAGAAGCTTTGCCAGAGCTCTGGGGCCAATGGAGATGATGCATTAGAAAGTGAATAAGGCAAATGCTTCCAGAAACATGTGCTCCAGCTACAGAATGTGGTGATATTTAAGGAGATAGGGTGGGGTGAAGTAGGTGGAGAATCTAGTTTCCCAGCTGGTGTAGCTCAGTCTTCCACTCAGGTGGAGGCAACTGCTGCTTTCTTCAACCTCGTTCTGCAGCAACAGCCACTGCAGGTGTTAGAGAAGGTGCATCTATAATAGAGCATCGGTATCATTTAGGGAAGATGTCAGAGCTGAAGACTAAAGATGCAGAGGGTTAAAACGAGGCATCCCCATGTTTTAAAATATAATGTATTAATAGAAAATTTGAGATCATGAGGCTAACACATTAGGAGATGACTGCCAATGAAAAGGTAATTTGGTACCTTTTAGGTTTAAGGTTAGAGTTAGAGTTAG
>NW_007730153.1:172431-172803 GCF_000696425.1 Galeopterus variegatus
GTTAGAGTTAGAGTTAGGATTAGGGTTGGGGTTAGGGTTATGGTTAGGTGCGAAGGTACACTGGATTGGGAGTTGGGAAACATGTTCCAGACCACATCTGCTATGTGGCCTGGGCTAAATCCCAACCCTCCCAGTGTTCTAATCTGAGAAATGAGAGTTGGAACAAGATTTGAGGGTTTTCAATCATGTTCTTTGAGATCCTAGGGTTCAATGAGACTGTCTTCAGGGCCTCTGCAGAAGTAGAGGGATTGACTAGGGGAGTAATGCCCACTCACTCTTCTTGCTAAATTTCAACAATAACTGATTAATTTAAAAAATTAAAAGCTGCTGAAAAAATTATATCTAAAACATTGTGGTAACTGTCAAGCCTCC
>NW_007730153.1:173002-173824 GCF_000696425.1 Galeopterus variegatus
AAAAAATTAAAAGCTGCTGAAAAAATTATATCTAAAACATTGTGGTAACTGTCAAGCCTCCTTACCAAAAAATCCTGGTTCTCTTTCCAGGCACATGGTAGGATTAATCTTCTTCACCCTCTTTAATTTAGGCATGTCCATTTGCTTGCTTTAGCTAATAAAATATGAGTGTGAGTGATATGTGCCACTTCTGGGCAAAAGCTTTAAGAGAGAGGATACAATTTAGCGTATTCCTCTTTTTCCTGCTATGGTGATCATGAAAACACGTCAGTATGAAACCTCCATTAGCCTGCTTTCCTGAAAAGCTTTAATGAGCAAAGACACCCCCCACTTCCCACTCCCCAGCCAGTATGCCCTTGTAACACTACATGAATGAGAAATATAGTTTAATTATGTTAAGATTCTGAGATTTGGGATTATCTGTTACTATAGCAACACCTAGCCTATCCTGACTGACACAGGCCCTTCCCAGTCTGACTTAGTGTAGCTACTGTTTATTAGGTTCTATGTGTCAGACTAAGTGCTGAGAACTCACATACTCAACTCATTTAACCCTGACCACACCCCCAGACAGAAATCCTATTAGCATACCCATTTACAGATGAAGAAACCGGGGTCCCAAAGATTAAGTAAATTGTCCAAGTTCGCACAGCTAATAAGGGACATGGTCATGACCCAAACCCAGACCAATAATAATAACTGCCTCCACCACTCACGGGAATTGAACCAGCTTGTACCAGCTCTTGAGAGCTAACTGTCGGCATCTCTTCTCAAGTCCATGTTCAGTGATGTCAAACTGATAGCTTGAAATCAACCATGGTG
>NW_007730153.1:175832-176407 GCF_000696425.1 Galeopterus variegatus
GTGCGGGCGCAACACCGAGGGTTGCGATCCCGTTACCGGTCAGTAAAAAAGACAAAAAGGAAATAAAATAAAATAAAATAAAATAATAAATAAATTCTTTAATCCTCACAGCAAGTTTATAAGGTAGGTACTATTATTGACCCCATTTTCCAGATAGGGAAACTAAGGCAGGAAAGGGAGCATCATGTGCCCAAAGTCACAGTAAACGGTGGGCCAACCAGTTATCGAGCCCCTGCTAAGTGCCAGGCAGTTTATAAACATCTCATCCTCACCTTCACAACTTCCATAATTAGGGATTTTTGTTCCATTTTAAAGATTTAGAGACTGAGGTTTGGAGAGTTAAATTAGCTAACCCTAGGACATCAAGTGATTAAGCAGCAAAGTGGGAATTTAAGCCTAGCTCTGTTTGTCTCAGTGCTGGTTTATTCAACCATCCTTAATTCCCAGAAGTAAAAGCAGCCACCCTTATTAAGGCTAATTAACATTTATTAGGCACTTAGGATTTGCAAGACACTACACTAAGCACTCTACAGGCATCCTCTTATATAATTTATCACAACAGCCACAGGAGGTGG
>NW_007730153.1:177334-180271 GCF_000696425.1 Galeopterus variegatus
AGGTCACACAGCTAGAAAGTGGTAGAGCTGGGACATGAATTCAATTGTTCCGACTCCAGAGACTCTTTTCTTAACCACTGGGATATACTTTATCGACCTGTAGAGTCTTAACTACTCAGCAAACACCCTTGACCTGCTATGAAAATCAATCGAGGATCCTCTCATTCCCTTTGACCCATACCTGAGTAAGTTTGCTGAGGGGTCTGAGGGAGTGGGGAGATGGGGTGCTCAAGAACTGGGGGGAGAAGAGCAGATAGTTGGGGGTGGGAGCGATGTTGGGGCTAAGCACGATGGGCAGAAAGCTAGACCAATGGTCAGCGAGCTGGGCCAACCCTTCCCACACTGGTGTTTCTCCCTCCCCCAACCCCCACCACAAGGAATCCCAGGACCTTCTCAGAAGTCAAGGAACCGCCTGGAGGGAGAAAAAAATAATCCCTCGGTCTCCTTGGAGACCAAGTGAATCTGAATCTCCCAGCGTTCCACACCTCCCCTCCCGCATGTCCCCTCCCCTCCACCAGAGAGGGCAGCGGGGACCCAGGCTGGGGACTGACAGAGGCGAGGGGGCAAGGGGGAGGCCCCTCCTCTGCTTTCTTGGCTAGAAAGATTTATTAAAGCAGAACCTTCCGAGATGACAAAGTGCAGGTCGGAGGCTGCCGGCTTCCGGCTGGAGGGACTTCCAGGCAGAGTTTAATAAAGTCAAGGCAGGAGCGGGGAGAACGCTTGGCTCCATTAACACCACCCTCACCTCCGTGTGAGGTCTGCCTGCGGGTGGCCCAGAAGCAGGGCCCCCACTCAAGGAGGAAATGTCATGTCTCCTGTGGGCGCTGGACTGAATTCCAATGTGGGGAGAAGTCAGTCCTGCAGGGAAGCTCACCCTCTGGAACCTCCAGACATGTTCAGGATGACAGTTGGTCACTGCCACTTCTCTTTCTTGCTTACACGCACCTCAAATGGCTCCCTGGCGCCTACGTGAAACCTTGAAGTTCCTCAGTGGCCGAGGGGACCCTGAGCGATCTGGCTCCTGCCTACCTTTCCCAGCTTCATCTCACACCTGTCCTGCATCATTCTAGAAGTGCTGTTTCCACACGCAGCTCCCTGCCTACCCTGAGCTGTTTCTCCTCTCCTGGTCTTTCTTCAGGCTGGCTTCCTACCTAGAATGTTTTTTCTCCATCGCCTCTCATCAGCCGCTTTCATCAAGAAGACCCTAATCATCCTTTAACATTCTCCCCAGACTTCCCCTTCTTGCCCTCCTACCCCAATGCTGGGTTGCCTGCTGTATTACTCTCCCAGGGCTGCACCAATCACCACAAACAACAAAAATTCATTCTCTCATAGTTCTGGAGGCTAGAAGGCTGAAGTCAAGGTGTCAGCGGGGCCATGTTCCCCCAAAGGCTCTAGAGAAGAATCCTTCCTTGCTCTTCCAGCTTCCGGTGGTTGCCGACAATTCTTGGCATTCCTTGGTTGGAGATGCAGCACTCCAGCCTCAGCCTCTGTGTTCACGTGGCCTTCTCCCCTCTCTGGGTCTTTGTGTCTTCACGTGGACTTCTTATAAACACTACTTACTGAATTTAGAGACCACCCTAATCCAGTATAACTTCATCTTAATTAATTATGTCCGCAAAGACCCTATTTCCAAATAAGGTCACATTCTGAGGTTTCCAGGTGGACAGCTGGAATTTGGGGAGAGCACTATTCAACCCAGTACAACCAGTTTACAGATGGGAACAGTATTGCAGGCTGAGATGATCAAAGAAAGCTTCAAAGAGAAACTGGCTCTCTGAGGTTGACCACTACTTGCACAGGCAGATAGAAAAGATATTCCGTTTTGAAAAAACTGCTTTAGCCAACACCCAAAGGTGGGGAGCCAGTGACCCCTATAAAACTTCTCCAGTAGGTTCAAGGTTGTGCCTGATCATATCTTTTCTCAAGGCCCTTAAGACTTCTCCCATTTGCTCGCCCACATAAAACAATCTGGCAGCAGAGGAGAAATACTCAACGCCTTTAAACAGAACCCATCAGCTAATAATGCTGAAAGCAATCCTTTGTCACTTTGAAAGTATGAGTTGACATGTTTCTCGAGCAGCTTTCTATACTAGCAGTAATATTGGGCTAGTAAACTGCTTGCTTCTCTCTTTGTCACTTTGAAAGTATGAGTTGACATGTTTCTCGAGCAGCTTTCTATACTAGCAGTAATATCGGGCTAGTAAACTGCTTGCTTCTCTCTTTCTCTCTCTCTCATCTGTGCATTTCCAAATAATTGAATGTCCTGTCATGTCTGGGAGTATTAAACACCCAGGTGGCCCATGCAAATGGGAGCAGGTACATTATTAGTTTCAAAAAGCAAGGGGGCCCGAACCTGTGGCTCACTCGGGAGAGTGCGGTGCTGGGAGAGCCGAGGCCGCAGGTTCGGATCCTATATAGGGATGGCCAGTGTGCTCACTGGCTGAGCGCGGTGCGGATGACACCAAGCCAAGGGATGATCCCCTTACCGGTCACAAAAAAAAAAAAATAGTCAAGGGAATAAATGAAACTTGAAGCAGAAGAGAGTAATAATGTCAGATAGTTGAGATTTCAAATGCCACCTTCATCACTTACTGACTTGTGACTTTATCACCTCATGAGCCTCAATTTTCTCATCAGTAAAATGGGATAATAATTGTACCACCTTCCTTGCCTTGTTTTCAGATTAAGTGATATGATATATGTATCATGCCTGGCACAAAGTGACAACCTGGATAAATGCTAGTCGTGATCTTTTTTAAATAATTTTTTTCAGTAAGTATATTGTCAGTATTAATAGAGTATTGTTATTGTAATTTCAAAATGTGATATATTTGTATTATAAAATAAAGCAAATAAATAACTGATTTGTTTATCATTAGGAGTTAAGATTTTTAGTTTAAAAGAGATACAAATATAAAATCAAAATAAAAACAC
>NW_007730153.1:180498-181334 GCF_000696425.1 Galeopterus variegatus
TCATTAGGAGTTAAGATTTTTAGTTTAAAAGAGATACAAATATAAAATCAAAATAAAAACACTGAATCCTCAGTTTGAATGAGAAATATCAGTATGAACTCATAATGTATTTTCACCTAAAAAAATATGCATTTTCTAACTGTTCTCTTAAAATACCTAGATCCAACAACCAACCCAAGAGCATTGAGCACTCCCAGAATCAGATTATGGTCTCAAATACCATTTTCCCACTCAAGGAAATCAGAGTTCCTTGTAGAAACGGCTGGCTCTGGCTTTGAGCAGAAACTGTGTAAGATAAGCCTGAAAGTGTTATCATACCAAAGGGTGAGAAAGCTGTTGGTATGTGAGTGTCACGTCCAAAAGACTCAACAGCTGATTTTAATGTCTCCCACTAGCCAATGATGGGATAATTTGAGTATCAATAAGAATAATAATGTACTGGGGTTAAGCACATCAAATATGTTAATGATCCACGAATTCCAAATGGTATAAAAAGCCAATTAAGTTGTTTCATTAAATGCTCACTTCAGTGCTACAAAGGAAGTTCTAATTAGCTCTATGTCAAAGATGAAGAAACAGAGACTCAGAGAGGTGAGGTGTCTCACCCAAAATGACCAGCTTATAAATGGGAGAGTTGGAATTGCAAATCAGGTCTGTGACATTGCAAAGCTGCAGAAAGTACTCAATAAAGTTTAAATTTCCCTCCTGTACCTACACTACATCAGGGCTATGGGGAAGCACATTAAAAATGGTAAGAATGAGGAACTATTAAAGTTTCATCCTGCTAGCTCTTATTCCCTGATTACAAGCAACAGATGTTGAAGATAGAATGTGTA
>NW_007730153.1:182629-184125 GCF_000696425.1 Galeopterus variegatus
ATCTCTCTCACAGTACTTCTTTTTTTTTTTAATGTTTGTATATATTTTATTTTTTAAATTAATTTATTTATTTTGAATGTTCATGAGATACAAAGCTGATTGTCCCCTCTCCTGCCCATGGTGTGGGGGCCAGATTCATATTGAGGGCATACCCATTACCAGAAATTAATTTTGTACCCTTTGTTCCCTTCCAATTATCCCCTAACCGCCCTCCCCTTCCCCCTTTCCCCTCAACTCCAATTTGTAGCCCTAGGAATGTTCCCTCCCTCTGTTAGATCATGGGACTACTGTGGTCCTTCTTTCCTTCCTTCTTTTCTCTCTTAGCTCCCACATATGAGTGAGCACATTAGGTATTTATACCTCTGTGCTTTGCTTGTTTCACTCAACAGAAGTTTCTCCAGGTTCATCCATGTTGTTGCAAATGGGAGTATTTCATTCTTTTTTATGGCACAATAGTTTTCCATGGTGTGTATATACCACAGTTTCCTTACCCAGTCATCTATTAATGGACATTTAGGTTGTTTTTTTATATCTTGGCTATTGTAAACAGAGCTGCAATAAACTTGGGAGTGCAGATATGTCTTCAACATGATGATTTCCATTCCTCTGGATAAATACCCAGAAGAGGGATTGCTAGATTATATGGAAAATCTATCTTTAGTTGTTTGAGAAACCTCCAAATTAAAAAATGGGCAAAGGAGTTGAATAGACATTTTTCAAAGGAAGACATACAAACGGCCAACAGGTACATGAAAAAATGCTCAACATCACTAGTCATCAGGGAAATGCAAATTAAAACCACATTGAGATACCACCTCACTCCAGTTAGACTGGCTATGATCAAAAAGATGGTGAATAACAGATGCTGGCGAGGGTGTGGAGAGAAGGGAACACTACTGCACTGTTGGTAGGAATGTAAATTAGTACAACCACTTTGGAAAACAATTTGGAGGTTTCTCACAGCACTTCTTAAGATACTTAGTAACTGTCAGGTTATGTGCCTTTACCTCACCTCCTGTGAGTCCCTAGAGATCAGAGGCCATGTCTTTTTTACCACTCTATCTCCAACATCTAATACAGTTCCTAGCACATTGTAAGATCATAGGGCTTATTAAATGAGTGATTGAATAAATGAAGGTATTACATCCCCCTCCTCATCTTCATTCCATCATGGTACACACCTTAGCCCACGCATCCTCTGAACTCTTTCTACCTTCCTTCACTCTCTCATCAATAAAAATTTTCTTGCACACTGTCCCATTGGCTCAGGGATGTCACCTTGCAAAGGAGGCGAGGAGTGGTATGTTTTGTTTTCCAGATAACCCCTTTAGCATAAATAACAGCTTGCTCTTCTGTGGCACTTGACAGTTTGCAAACTTTGATAAGTGTGAGCTCCTTACAGCAGCTCTGGAAAGCAGACAAGGTTATTCTTGGTATCCTCAGGAGAGACGTGAGTGTGTTTATGTAGACAACTCAGGTGCCTGCTCTGTCCACAT
>NW_007730153.1:184429-190097 GCF_000696425.1 Galeopterus variegatus
ATCCTCAGGAGAGACGTGAGTGTGTTTATGTAGACAACTCAGGTGCCTGCTCTGTCCACATCCCCTGTTTTGTGAACCCTTGCTGAAGAATTGACCCCAACTAGCCACTCGTGTTATATGCTAGCAGCCTCACTCTCGGCCACAGTTGATTGGAGAAGGACCATACACTTGATTTAAGTGAGCCAATTAGGTTCTCTCTAGAGAATCTGAACTGGATAAGAAAGGAGTCTTGGCATTTGGGGATCCTGTGAGCTGATCCAGTGCACAGAGAAAACCAGAGAGGACATACTAGACGGTTTCAGAGAGAGAGAGAATAGTCTCCTTGACTTCATATCTCTGTGCAGTGCCTCACTCTGTGCAGTGGAGTCTCTTGTGAGAACAAGCTCTGAGTCCTGCCCTTGGGTTTCAAGAGTCCTTTTACTGTCCTTCCAATAAATCCCCCATTCCACTAGAGTTAATTTGTACAGATTTCTGTTCCTTGTAAACAAGTAAACCTTGACCCAGATGGGGATCTAAGCAGAAGAAAGCACACTGGGCTAAAGATCAGAAGACCTTGATAGCTTTACACTGAGTGACTGTGTGACCTCAGGCAAAGCATTTCATCTCTCAGGTACTCAATCCATTCCTGAAATGTGGTAGTGACAATATCTAGCATAGCAGATCAACTGAGTAACATACATAGAAGCATTTTGTAGCTATATAATTACTAAGTGAATTAACTTGTCCAAGGTTGCCATGATGGTGGGAAATTCAAGCATCATAGTGGGCAGCCAATGAGAGAGCTACTAGGGAGAGATTGGGTATTGCTCAGCCAGGAGTCACTTTGTACAGCCTCCCAGGTGTGGAGCTGCCTGTGGACACTGCCTGAAGACAGGAGGAAGGGCGCAATGGCTTTTAGCATGCTTTCCCAGAAGTCACCATCTTCCAAGAGATACCAGCCTGGAGAGAGAACCCCAATCATTGCATAGGAGGCAAAGGAGTGTCAAAGGACAAAATTACAACAAATTTAAATATCTCAGTCAGATTCATTGTGACTCTAGAATCTGGCAACATGTCATTCCACAAAATAGAACAAGTATTCCAATGAGCTGAGCAGAGGAGGTTGGTTTTACAGGCAGAAAAAGCTTAAGAAAACAGAAACAAAGAAGAAAAAGCAGATTGATCATTTCAAAGTTACTTTCCTTGTAGGGTGGGGACAGGAAAACAGAACAATAGAAAAATAACTGATTATCATCAGGTTACTTGAGGCTATCCTTTTTTGGGGGGAGGGGGAGGGCACTGTTTGGTACAGATATGAAATCCTGGACCTTGGTGTTATCAGCACCACACTCTGATCTAACCAGCCGGCCCTCTTTTTGTGTAAGGATTAAAGCAGAGGGAACTTCATTATCATTCTTATTGAATATTTTAAGTGGCCTGTTTGGGAAATTGGCTGTTATCTCTCTCTCCTGATTTCTCCGAAGGTTAGACTATGGCTTGTTTTAGATTTGGTGACGTGGAACTTAGCAGGGTGACTCCTTCTTGATTTTTTAGCCTGGTCTTTTGGGGCCTAGTGTAGGAACTTAGTCCAAAACAGTGGCCTCCTATAATTATTATTAAACAGGAGCAGCTCCCTCTGGCTCCATCTCCAGCATCAGTTTCTCTAAGTCTGTGAGCTCCAAGGGTAGGGTTGGTGTCTGACTTGCAATGACCCGATCTCCAGAGGACACAAAGACGAGGCTCACAGTAAGTGCTCGAGCTGAAAGAACCTCTCCATGTTTCTCTATGTCTGTCTGCCTCTGTGAGTCTCCGTTGTCTCTATCTCTATTTTAATGTGCTGTCTCTGCCCCCTCTCTTCTCTCCTCTTTCTCTCTCTCTCTCTCCCCCTCCGTCCCTCCCTCCCTCCCTGTCTCTCTCCTCTTGTCTCTCTCTGTCCTCTGCGTCTCTGTCTCTCCCTCACCCGCCCTGTCTCCTCCCCACCCATCCCCCACACACTCACACCTGCCCCAGACCTCTCCCTCACACCGTCTCCCTTTGTCTTGGTCCCTCTCCCGTTGCCTGGTAACCGCCCTCCCCACCAGCCCCGCGGAAACCATAGCAACGGGCAGCCTGAAGATGCGGCCATTCATCTTCCTTTTGTCCTTTGCATTTCAGCGGCGCCCCGCGCACGTGGACGCTCCAATTACAGGTACTCAGGCGGCGATGCCTTTGTCCGCGGCCCATTCACGGCAGAGTCGGCTCCCAGGCGGGGAAGCAGTTGGGCGCTGTCTCACAAAGCGCTTTTATACCTCCTCCTGGCGGTCCCCGCTGAGCTCAAGGACACTGGGGTCTCCAAACTCTTGCTCGGATAGATACCCCGTGCGCGCGGCAGGTGGTGGGGTAGGGGAGTGTCCGTACATGGACATTCAGACATACTGACCCAACAGCCCCCAGAAGAGAATCCCGGGGCCAGAAGGGCAAGGGTGGGGTGGTGTAGTGCTTACACACGGGCTTTGGCTCCGCGGCTGCTGGCTCCACCCTTCTGGGCTCTGACCTTGTCTATTCCTCCAGCATCAGCATGTAGGTGGTGGATCATTCTCAAGCCACAGAGCCTTCGCACATGCTGTTCTCTCTGGCCCAGACCTTCCCTCTTCTCTTTGCACTCTTAACTCCTAACCTATCTTAACATCCCAGCTCCAGTGTCCTTTACTGGTGAAGCCTTCCCTGCCCACTCTTCCACCCCTCTTCATTGGCTCCCATACTTCTCTATGTCGTGCTTTCCATGTGTCCAATTATACATATTTCTTGAATGAGGTATTAGTTTCCAGGGCCTGTTGTAACAAATTACCACAAACTGGTTGGCTTAAAATGACAGACATGTATTGTCTCACAGCTCTAGAGGCTAGAAGTTGGAGATCAAGATGTGGGCAGGCCCATGCTCTCTCTGAAGGTTCTAGGTGAGGATCCTTCCTTGCCTCTTCCAGATTCTGGTGGCTGCCAGCCATCCTTGGTATTCTTGGCTTGTAGATGCATCACTCTAATCTCTGCCTCTATCATCATGTGGCATTGTCCCTGTGTTTCTGTCCAAATTTCCTTCTTCTTGTAAGGACACCAGTCATTGGATTAGGGCCCATTCTAATCCAGGATGACCTCATCTTAACTTGACTGCATCTGCCATGATCCTATTTCCAAATAAAGTCACATTCTGAGGTTCCAGGTGGACATGAATTTGGGGGAGAGGGGACACACAGTATAGATGGTTATTCTTCCTCTAGACTTATAAGCCCTGTGAGCTCTGCAAACCTTTGCTCACCCCAGTGCCCAGCACAGTGTCCGGTCAGTTAAGAGGTCAGTCAATATTTAGTGAATGAATGAGCAAGTGAGAGTTGCTTCACCTCCATGAGGCTGAGTACTGCTTATTCATAAAATGAGAACGATAGCATCACTTCAAAAGACCATTGAGGAGGAATCCACACCTGTCATGTAGAGAATGTGCAAAAATTAGTAAGCATGTGTATGAGTTTCCTGTAACTGCTGCAGCAAATTACCACAAATTTTGTGGCTTGAAACCACAGAAATTTATTGTCTCACAGTTCTGGAGGCCAGATATCCAAAATTAACATGTTAAGAGGCCCATGCTCCCTCAGAAGACTCTAGAGGAGAATCCTTCCTTGCTTCTTTTAGCTTTTGATGACCTAAGCATTCAAGCCTAGGTTTGTGGCTATGTCACTCCAATCTCTGCCTCCATCTTCACATGGCTTTCTTCCCTGTTCTGTGCTCTCTTGTAAAAACAGCTGTCATTGGAGTTAGGGTCCACCCAGATAATCTAGGATAATCTCATCTTGAGATCCTTACTTACACCTGCAAAGACCCTTTTTAAAAATAAAATTACATGCACTGGTTCCAAGAATTTGCCCTGGACATATGAGTATTTTGAGTATTCAACCTACTACCATGATTATTATTTCTATAATTAAGGTACAATCTCTGGTTGCTGACAATTTATATTCAATTAATATTTATGAGGACCAAGTAGTCACAGTTCTGAAAACTGATTTATATGTAATTTCACAATGGCCCTGAGAAGGTAGATTCTATTGTTTCCATTTTAGAGTTGAGGCAAATGAGGCAGGAGAGGTGAACTGATTTCCCCCCACATCACAAACCTGGGAACAGGGCAGAGTCCTCAAATGTATCCGCCTCCCTCCCTGGGTCGGTGTGTGCACAAGCCATACCCCTGCCCAAAGCCCTTTCTTTCTCCTTCCTTCACTTGCTAGACCTGCTCATTCTTCATGTTTCTTCCAGCCGGATGTCTCTTCTTCAGGAAGCCTCCTCTGGTCCACAGGGCTGTGTTAGGAATCCTCCTTGGGTTTCCAAGTCATCCTCTGCTTTTCACTCTGCGTCTGTTTGTGTCTACTTCCTCTGGACTGTGAACTCCTTGAGGGTAAGGACTGAGTCTTGTTCAATATTATATCATCACGGCTTAGCATGGAGCCAATCAAAGAGCAAGACCTCTATAAATATTTATGAAAATGAAATTATATGTATAATGGTATTTTCATGGACTTAGTAAACCAAAACACATAAATACTGATTATATTATTATTTCCTGTTTTTTAATTGAGACCTAACTCCCACAAATCCTTCTTTAGAGAAGGCTGGTGGATACTGACTCTTAGGATTCAAGTAGTTACAAAGTTTCAATACTGGAGAATTGGCAAAACCCTAGTGCCATTAATAGAAATCAAGAGAATCAATAGTTTAGACCAATGCTTATCAAACATTAATGTGCAAGAGTCACCCAGGGACTTATTAAAAGTGCACATCCTGATTCTGTTGGTCTGTGATGGGGCCTGTGATTCTGCCTCTACAAGCTTCCAGGTGATGCTGATGCAGCTGGCCCTGGAGCACATTTGAGAAGCAAGGTTGCAGCTGATATGAGCAGGAGGTCTAAGATGATGAGTTAGATTCAGAAATGCTGAATTTGAGTTGCTGAAGTGATTCTCCAGTGAATCACTTCCCATTGAGGCGGTTGTAACACAGGGCTAGGACTCAGAGAAAGAGGTAGGGACTACAGCTTCTCAAGTGGCACATCGTATAGGAGATTGGTCAGTTTGTGTATGGGCAAGGAAGAAACAGAGATATTTGGGGAATATCCACTTTGGGGGAAGGAAGAAGAGATAGAGAAAGAGCAGTTGGAAAATGGGAAAAACTAGGATGGCACAGAGTCACAGGATAGTCAACTGCTGCAGAGGATGAGAATAATGAGCCAAGAACTTGTTAAGGGAATTTATGACCACGAAGGTCACTGGTGACCTTCAAAAATGGTTTCACTAGGGTGCAAGGGTGTGTAGCAGACACTGTCGATCCCTGCCCCATATGCCTTTGGCCCATTTGAACTCACCTGCAGCTGCAGCAGATAATTCCCCCATGCAGAAGCTTCTCACCTTGAACACCTGTGTCAANTTTCCCACAGTAGTTACACCAATTCACAATCTCACCAGAAGAGCATGAGCATTCCAAGTTCTTCACATCTTTGCCGATAATTGGTACTGTCACTCTTTCTACCTTTGGTCATTATGAGAAGCGTGTAGTAGTATGTCACTATGGTTTTAACTGTCACTTTCTTGATGAGTAATGAGACTGAGTTCCTTTCTTACTGTTTATCAGGCATTTCAATTTTTTTTTTTTTTTTTTTTTTTTTTTTTCC
>NW_007730153.1:190779-195861 GCF_000696425.1 Galeopterus variegatus
CACAGGATAGTCAACTGCTGCAGAGGATGAGAATAATGAGCCAAGAACTTGTTAAGGGAATTTATGACCACGAAGGTCACTGGTGACCTTCAAAAATGGTTTCACTAGGGTGCAAGGGTGTGTAGCAGACACTGTCGATCCCCGCCCCATATGCCTTTGGCCCATTTGAACTCACCTGCAGCTGCAGCAGATAATTCCCCCATGCAGAAGCTTCTCACCTTGAACACCTGTGTCAATCTGTCTGTCCTCTCAACCCGATGACTTTCCTTATCTCCACAGGAGCTTGATTGGCCTCCAGTAGTATCAATCTGGATGTGTGGGGGAGTTAACGTCATGGAGGTAGCAACTCTTAACCAATCGAGTATGGGAGTGGATAGATAAATACCACAGTTTCTCAGATCTCTAGGGAGATGGTTCTGAAACATGATTTTCCAGCAGAGTGAAGCTCTGGTTGCCCACAGTGGTAATCAACAACACACCTTTTATCAACTTTTGTCCTTCCCCCATCTCACTTTTCCATTCCCTCACTTATGCTTCCTGGGATCATCTCCCTAATAAATTATTTGCACCAAGTCTTTGTCTCATGGTCTGCTTTTAAAGGAACTAGTGCTAAGACAGGTCAGTAGTCATGTTGCAAGAGTTTGTCAGGACAAATACAAGAAACAAGTGCATTAACACCAGAGTGGAAGGCATTTTAAACCAGCCTTGTGAATAACCCCTCATCCACCTTCCCAGGCAAGTAATGGTGTGAGCCAGGCAGGTAATCTAGTGATTAAAATCACTGATTTCTCCTCAGATAAGGGAAAGTCTTTGCGGGGCAGGTCCACCTGAATGTCTCCAAGCAGCAGCACCCCCACCAATCTACTTTAACACTTGTCCCCACACACAAGAGCAGACATTGTCCCAGGAAATGAGCAAAGCTTGAGGAAGAGGATAAAGTTTGCCGCCTTTGGTTTATATCTCTGGAGAGAGTCTCTGGGTGCAGCTGAGGTTGCTGCTATATATAACACAGAAGCACAACTAATAAAACTGATTGTAAAGCACTTTGCAGATCCAAAGTGCCACATAAACGCTAACTAAGAAAATTAATCTTAGCTACACAGAACACACGTTGTGAGACTGAAGTGGTTTTGAGACTGTGCCAGGGGAAGGGGACCATGTGACATCTCTCACTCCCACTCTCTGCTTTCATTCTCTCCTCAACCATGTGCATACACACTCTCGAGCAGCATGCAGACACTCCCATATGCACCCCTGACACACAGTGACATCCCCAACACATATATCCCCATATGCATACTCACCACCCCACATACTTATGTACCCAGAGACACCTTCATGGCCATGCATACACACCCAGATGTGCACACATGCAAACATATACCCACAAGCGCTCACATACATATACAGTCTCTCAGGTACATGCCATCTTCTAAATCCTCCTCAGATGCCGTCTTATACATGTGGCCATAAATGCATCCCCTGAGAACCACACACACACAAAGCACCCTCCAACATACACTGCATCATGCATGCATAGTCTCATACATGGCATTCATACATATTTCAGTATCTCGAATCATTGTTTGAAATTCTTCACACTCTCCTTGTACTAAAACCACACATCTGTGCCCTCTGTCACCTGACTTCCTCTCACTATGGACCTAGTTTACTGCCCCACCAACTCATAATGGATTTACCTACACGATTTGCTTTGGCCAATGGAATGTTAGCAGATGAGACACAAAGAAGGTTGAAATATGCTTGTAAGCTTTGGATTATTCTCTTGGTCTCCAGTGATCTGCCAGGAACAGAGCATGCCTCTTCAGCCTGGGCCCCAAGATGGACATGGAGCAGATCTGAACTTCATGTGCAGCATGCAGCTCAGCCCAGCTGAACCCACAGCCCAAAGTACAGCTGCCCAGCTGAGCCCAGCCTAGACCAGCCCCATCATGGTTGACCCACCATCTGTTAGCGTGAGACTAGACCAGGGATCATTTGGTTTATGGGCCAAATCTGACCCATGCCTATTTTTTGTAAATAAAGGTTTAATAAAATACAACCATGCCCATTTATTTATGTGTTGTCTCTGGCTGCTTTCATTCTATGAGGGTAGAGTTGAATAGTTGCAACAGACACTGTATGGTCAACAAAGCCTAAAATATACACCATCTGGCCCTTTACAGAAAAAGTTTTCCAACCCCTGGAATAGATACTAGTTGTTGTAGGGCATTCAGTTTGGGGATGGCTTGTTACACAGCATTATTGTAGGAGTAACTGACTAATTCATATATATGAATACAAACACTGCAGATACTTTCACACATGCATATGTTTTTGTTCTCATGTACTTATAGGCACACATTTCATCTCATAAACTTACCCACAGACATCCTAAACAGATACAAACACTGATAGCCTTTCATGTTCTGCAGGCACATGTGCCCACACATATCCTCATACACAAATTGACATATAGACTTACATATGAGTATACAAACATACATAAATACACACATACATACACCTATGATATTCTCACATAAAGACATGCACACAATGTCCCTACAACCACTTGTACATTCATCCACATGCTACTTATGTATTTAAATGTCTACGTGCTCCCATACACAAATGAACACATGGGCACATGTGCATGGTTTTCAGTTCCACTTCAGCTTTTTTTCCAGTTGTATATGAAGCTTGAGTAATCCAATAAGCCCAGTGTCTTCCGTAAGATTTCTCTGGGCTGCAAGCCTAGACCTCAAAGAACTAGGAACCTTGACTCTGTTGGCCACAAGCACCAACCCCAGGAAGGAGGAAATAGGCTGTCTAACAGTTTGTACACAGTGGCAGCCTGACTCCAGTTTTCAATGCTGAGAGCAGAAAAAGATGCATGACCACCAAGTGGACAGAGAGACTGCCTGTTCCACAGATCTACATTACCTCCTGTCCCAAAAACCCTCTGTCCCCAGGTTTTCTTTCTTGGAGCACCTTTAGCTCGCTCTTTATGCCTCTTGGCTTGTCTTCATAACTACGCACCCTTTGGCAGCTCCCTGGTAATATAGCCTTACCCTGCCAGATATTATTCCCATGAGTATGTTTCACCAGAAAATAAGGTCTATGATGGCATAGATTTTCATTTATTTTGTTCATGGCTACAGCCTTAGCATGTAGAACACTGTCTGGAAGACAGTAAGGGTCTTAATTAAAAACTGCTAAGTAAATGAATGAGTGAACAAAGGTATTGCTTCTGCAACAGGATTAAAAATTCCTTGACAGCATGGGCTTTTTCTCATATATATATTAAATTCCCCACAAACATTTACAGTTCACATAAATACAGGAAGGAAAGAAGATAGTAAAAAAGGAGAAGAGTAACAGAAGAAAGAAAAGGGAAGAAAATGAAAAGGGATGGAGAATGGAAACATGAAGAAAATAAGAAAGAAAACATGAAGGAGGAAAGGAAAAGAGAGAGGGGGGAGGAGGAAAGAAGGGAGAGAGGGAGAGAGAAAATGAAGAACAGAGTTTGGATTCTCAGCCTATCTCTACCAGCTGTATAGCCCTGCACGTGTTATTTAACCTTTCTGAGGTTTGGATTTCTTTTGCAAATTGAGGATATAACAGTCAATAACGCAGACTTGTTCTGAGGATACAATGTGATGATAAAGACAAAGCTCTACACAGTGCATGGAGTGCAGTAATCGCTAAATAAAGGGCAGTTGCTGTGAGGATGACATTCAAGACAACTGTGGTGGTGACAGCAATTGACAAAGGAAAGGGATGGGGAAGAGGAAGAGAAAGTGTGAAAAGCTGGCTAATTTAGAACGAGCTCCTTCTTAAGATACTCTTCCATGCCACCACCCACCTGTGGCCTCATCTTCCTTGTTTGTGCCGTTCTCCAGACCCGCGGTTCCCAACCCTAGCTGGGTGTTAGAAACCCCTCCTGGGGAGCTTTAAAAAATCCTGATACTCAAACCACAGTCCTGACAACAGTAGCTGGCAGCCCTTGGGAAAGGCTCAGTGATACTGGCTGTTATCTCCCGTGATTACCGTAGGAACACATCCTCTTGCCTCCTTTGCAAAAGCTGTAGAGGCAGAAGAGGTTTCTTCCCTATAAGCTCCTCCAGCACCCGCCACTCCCATCCCTCAGAACCCACATTGGCTTAAATAAAATATAGCACCAGAGTAAGCCCTGTTTGTCAAGCACAAACGAGAAGTCAAACATCAGATTTTCCACGGATGGAGAGCAGCCAGCTGAGCCCAGACAGGAATATGGATGCTTCTCCGAGGCTCTGGAACGACCATGAGAATTCACAACCTAGATAGGCAGAGATGCCCTGAGCCTTGATAAACCAGAGCAGCTGGGAGGACCTCTGCCTGGGCTGGGGAGGGAGGAATTTAGGATCTTGATCACATTCAACTCCAATTACCATGTTCTACTTTGCAATGGAGGCCCGATTGGACGTCTCATGTAGAAAGTGCAGAGTTTGAATTCTGGGGACCAGACCAGCAGGGCAGTTAAGCACATGGGGTTTGGGAGTCAGCCAGACCTGGGATCAAATACCAGCACTGCCAGTTTTTAGCTAAAAGACCTTGAGTGAGTCACTTTACCTCTTTGAAGCTCCAGTGCCTCATCCGTAAAATAGCATAATAAAATATCTTCCTTGTAGGGTTGTTTCAAGGACTAATAATGAAATAGGTTGTTTTGTAAAGTGCTTGTCATATAGCAAGCCCTCGATAACTGGACCTAATTCCTCACTGCAATAGCGTCAACATTTATGGATTTTTTTGTTAAATATCTAGAGGACCTGGACTACTTCTCTCTCGCAATCTTTTTTTCCCTGTTTCTTCTCTTTTATTGTGTAACATTTTAAAAATCCACATGTTCAGTCTGCTGTTTCTCATCAGTTTTGTTCTTCTTTCCACATAAACACATACACATAAAATAAAACCATTCTAATGAAAAACAATTTCTTTTTTTTTTTATGTTTCTCTGATAATGGAATTCATGTAAACCTTTGAATGATGAAAATGAATCCTATTCAATTTTTTGTAGAGTATTTTCCCACACACACACAC
>NW_007730153.1:196806-198991 GCF_000696425.1 Galeopterus variegatus
ATACACATAAAATAAAACCATTCTAATGAAAAACAATTTCTTTTTTTTTTAAGTTTCTCTGATAATGGAATTCATGTAAACCTTTGAATGATGAAAATGAATCCTATTCAATTTTTTGTAGAGTATTTTCCCACACAAAAAAAACATGTTTACTAAAAGAACAGACTATGCAGTTGATATCATCCTCTGTTCCTTGTTGTTATAATAAGCATTTGACATTGAACCCCCATAACCTCCAGATGAGGGAGACACCATTTGGATCCCAGTTTTTTTCTGTTTAAGTAAATTATTTTATTCAAGTATAACATATATTATTCAGGAAAGTGCACAAATCATAAGTGTGGAAATTGGTGAATTTTCACAAAGTAAATACACCTGCATACCCAGCACCTGCATGAAATCGGCACCCAGACCAGGGACCTCACATGTCCCCCTAAGGCCGCTTTCCTGATTAGATCAGATTAGATTAGCCTGTTTTTAACTGTATATAAATGGAATCATGCAGTAGTGTGATGGGCAGAATAATGTCCCTCTTCCAAAGATGTCCACATCCTAATCCTCAGAATCTCTGAATATGTTACCCTATGTGGCAAAAGGGACTTTGTAGATGCGATTAAGTCAAGGTCTTTGAGATAGGGAGATAAGCCTAGATTTGGATTCCAGTTTTAAAGATGCAACCCCTCTGGAGGGTGTAAACTGTAGTGGATGGGCACTCTGCCTATGGGATCAGAAAGCTCTGGCTCCCAGTCCCAGCTGTGTGGCCCCAAGTAGGCCTTCTCAACTTCCACTTTTCTTCAGCAAGAGGGGGGTGTCTATGCTTTGAGCCACTGCTCCAGGTAGGAAAACTGAGGCTCTGAGAGAGTGATTTGCCCATGGTTNTCCCAGCTGTGTGGCCCCAAGTAGGCCTTCTCAACTTCCACTTTTCTTCAGCAAGAGGGGGGGTGTCTATGCTTTGAGCCACTGCTCCAGGTAGGAAAACTGAGGCTCTGAGAGAGTGATTTGCCCATGGTCGCCCAGGCCAAAGGGCAGAGCCAGGATTGGGACTGGGTCTCTGCCTCCTGACTGCATGGTACTCCCCTACTGGGCTGATAGGCCACAAACACCTGCAGCCTATATCTGTGATGCTGGAAGCTTCTAACAACAGGCTCTTCCCAGGCTGCCATTCTTGGGCCAGCTCTGGGATGACAGCTGCGTGAGCTACTCACCAGGGAGGCTCAGTGGACTCCTGGGTGTCACTTGCTGTCCCCAACCCCTTCAAGAGAAAGGAAAACCCAGCAGCCCCTTAGAAACCCTGGGGAAGGCTGTGGTGTCTAGGCCCCTCCAAGCTAGCTTCAGATAGTGCTGACAGGACAGAAGCAAACAGGTGTATGTTCTGCATGGCACATCGACTGTGGAATAGCTTAGCAGAGAGAGAGGGTTGAGCATTATGGCTGCCTGGAAAGATTTGCTCTGGAGCCAAAGGAAATCAACAGCCCCCTCTCTTACAGAGGGGGTAGTGAGATGTAAGCTGACCAAAGGGCTGAATGCACAGGTCAAACAGGATTCGTAGACCACGTGGACTCAAAGGGATGTTTTACAAACTCCCCTAATTCTACAGGTGAGGGAACAGTGCCTAGAATGATACTAGCTGGTCTTTACTAAGTACCTACTAGGCACTGGGCACTAGTCACTGTGTGAGGTGCTTTTGCATTGGTTTCTATATAAGCCTCACTACAGTCTAGAGAAATAGGCTGTCATTAGACCCCCCNCCCAGCTGTGTGGCCCCAAGTAGGCCTTCTCAACTTCCACTTTTCTTCAGCAAGAGGGGGGTGTCTATGCTTTGAGCCACTGCTCCAGGTAGGAAAACTGAGGCTCTGAGAGAGTGATTTGCCCATGGTTGCCCAGGCCAAAGGGCAGAGCCAGGATTGGGACTGGGTCTCTGCCTCCTGACTGCATGGTACTCCCCTACTGGGCTGATAGACCACAAACACCTGCAGCCTATATCTGTGATGCTGGAAGCTTCTAACAACAGGCTCTTCCCAGGCTGCCATTCTTGGGCCAGCTCTGGGATGACAGCTGTGTGAGCTACTCACCAGGGAGGCTCAGTGGACTCCTGGGTGTCGCTTGCTGTCCCCAATCCCTTCGAGAGAAAGGAAAACCCAGCAGCCCCTTAGAAACCCTGGGGAAGGCTGTGGTGTCTAGGCCC
>NW_007730153.1:200861-202434 GCF_000696425.1 Galeopterus variegatus
CCCCCCTTGCTGAAGAAGAGTGGAAGTTGAGAAGGCTTGCTTGGGGCCACACAGCTGGGACTGGGAACCAGAGCTTTCTGATCCCAGAGGCAGAGTGCCCATCCACTACAGTGTACACCCTCCAGAGTGGGGGAAGTTTCTTGTCCCAGTTATACTCCAAGTCAATGACAAGCTGAGACCAAAACTTCAATATCCTAACACCAGATTTATCTTACACACCATGAAACCTACTTTGCAACTAATAACTGAGACAGACAGAGGATGAGTCACAGGCCCAGAAAGAACCATATAGCAGCCACGAGCATGGAGGTAGAGGACAGCTCGTTGTCTGTCGTGGTCATTTCTCCCTTCCCCTCTTGACTCAGAGGTAAAGTCTAATGGTCCAAAGCAGTCCCACTACGTTGCCAAGGACTAATTTGGGAATGGGACATGGGGCTTAGTTTCTGACAAATGGCTTCTGGGAAATGTTTCCTTGCTCTTAAACGATATGTCAAGAGGAGTCCTCTCATCTTCCCTGGATGTTGTATCTGCATGTGACACCTGGAATCACAGCAGCTATTTTATGACCTCGAGAGGAGCCTGACTGAGATCAATTCCCCCAAGCTCAGAGATGGAAAGAATCCAAGTCAGATGAAATCACTGCAATGCTGATTAACTAACCCCAGAACCAAATGACCCACAGATTGCCTGTTATAAACTTTATGAAAGTCTTTTTTACATTGAATCAGGATTTTCAATTACTTGAAGCCAGAAGTACCCTCGCTAATACAACGAAATCTAAATTCTAGTGCTAAACTGTACAAGTTCTGATTCCCACTGCACCAGCAATTGGCTATGTGATCTTGAGCAAGTCTCTTGACTGACCTTTCTGACCTTGATTTTCCTCTTCTGTACAACATGGTTGGTAATAACAATCCAGGGTTATTGTGGATGAAAATCAAAGCACTTTGCAAATAGAAAAGCCTGAGGTATTGCTGGATATTATTATTGCTGCTGATATTATAGACTCAGCAGGGCCAGAAGAAGCCTGAGGCATTCTGGGGGGCCCAGAGCCTGCCCTTGTTCCTGAGGATGGACTCAAGGAAGGGAGCAGCTGCACTCAGATAAGGGCACATTTGCATTCTCCCAGCCTCTCCTGCCTGGAGCTCTGTAGGCTGAGCCAGACAAGCAGCCCTTTGTGTGGGCACAGGGCCAGAAGTGTGCATTTGATGGAGGGAGGGATGCTGAAATGGCAGCTGACAGTGGGCTGCACCCCAGCCATGTAAGCCCCACCAGGAAAGGTCATGTACCAGTAATAGTATAATAGTCCTGACAGTCTACTAGGCAGCCAGATCCTTTGTTTTCAGCATCTCCTTCAATCCTGGTAGCAATTCTATGAAGTAGATTTATTCCTATTTTATGGATGAGAGAACCAAAGCTCAGAGAGGTTAGCAAACATGTCCAAGTTTACACAGCCAGGAGAGTGGAAGGGCCAGGTCTGTCTGACTCCAAAGCCATGCCCTTAACCACTATGTTGTAGCCAACAATATTAATGCCTCTCAAGCTGCAAGGAAAGAAGAAAGCAAGAGCAATC
>NW_007730153.1:203465-205345 GCF_000696425.1 Galeopterus variegatus
GGACTCATTTGTCCTGTGGTTTCTCAGTGGATTTGGCTAATGTGAGCCACCAGGAGAGATTGGAAAGCAGGAAGAAAGTTCAAAGTATTTCTCCCCCTGACCCCACCATCACTCCCCTTGCCTCAGTACTGCATTTTCAGCTGTGGCTAAGTCCTTCTGTGCTACAGCTCCTGCCAGCTACCTTCCCTGACTCCACCTCTCACCAGGTTCTGGTAAACCCATTCCCCTCCTTGTATATACAAGTCTGGGGGTGCTAACAGCTCCCAACTATTGTGAGTCTCTAAGTGTCTCAACATCCCCCTCGGTTCTCCTAATCTTGCCCCTTCCTCTGAGTAGTCTTTTCATTAAATTTCTTCAAACTTCAAGCTTTCTAGTTTCCTTATGGGGCCTTGAGTATGCGGTGGGGATGGGGGGTGGCAGTTTGTAATATGTCCTCAAGGAGTTGGGCTGTTTTGGTTCAGCTATTCAGGTAAATTGCCAGTGGGAGGAGCTTTAAGAAACTTCCAGTGATTGGTTCTGCTCTGCCTGATGTCATCAGAGGAGGGTGGAGCTTGGTGGCTAGGGCAGTCCTCTAATTCTGGAGGCTTCGGAATCCAGAAATAGGGGAGTTTCAGGCTTCAGGATTTGACAAGCCAAATTCCATTGGGCCTNGTGCTGAAGTCATCTTTATTTTACTTAATAATGGCCCCAAAGCGCAAGAGGAATGATGCTGGCAATTCAGATACGCCAAAGAGAAGCTATAAAGTGCTTCAAGTGAAAAGGTGAAAGTTCTCAACTTAAAGAAAGAAAAAAGATTGTATGCTGAGGTTGCTAAGATCTACAGTAAGAATGAATCTTCTATCCATGAAATTGTGAAGAAGGAAAAAGAAATTTGTGCTAGTTTTGCTGTCACACTTCAAACTGCAAAAGTCATGGCCACAGTGTATGTATAGGAAAAAAAACGAGGGTACTTCCAAAAGTTCATGGAAAAATAGAGTTAAAAGGTACTATGAATGCTTCCATGAACTTTTCGGATTCAGTACTGTCCAAGGTTTCAGGCATCCNATTTTAAAAAAAAAAAAAAAAAAAAAGAATGGTAAAGAGTAGAAAGCCTGTGCTGGTGAGATGGCATGCAGCTCTCACACACAATGCTCGCTCTTTTCAGATATATGGCATTTTCAAATTTACAAGTCATTTTCTCATGAATTCACACACCTAAGCCTCAAAACAATCCTGTGAGGCAGACAGATAAAGGCCATTTATTCTCATTTTACAAATGAGAAAATTAAAATTTAGAGAGGAGAAGGGACACATCTAAAGTCACAAAGCACCAGCAGGTCTCAACCCCCAGCCGTGGTGATCCCAAGTCAGAGTCTTTTTCCAATACAATTCACACTTCTAGCTGATATGTTCTCTGCCTCAGTGGCTGCAGGATCATTTAACAAACCTGAGGAGGATGTCCTTGCCTCAGACTGAAGTAAACAAACAAATAAATAAATAGGAGCTAGCATCTGTTCAGTGAGCACCTCTTATATACCAGGCATTGGGCAAACTACAGTAGTCCCTCCTGTCCAGTTTCACTTTCCAAAGTTTCAGTTACCTGTCATCACCTGCAGTCCAAAATAATATATGGAAAATTCCAGAAATAAACAATTCATAAGTTTTAAATTGCATGCCATTCTGAGTGGCATGATGAAATCTCATGTGATCCTGTTCCATTCCACAAGGGATGTGAATTATCCCTTTGTCCGGCATATGTGTGCTATCTATGCTACCCACCTGTTAGTCACTCAGTAGCCACCTCAGTTATCAGATCGCCTGTCCCAGTACCACAGTGCCTGTGCTGAAGTCATCTTTATTTTACTTAATAATGGCCCCAAAGCGCAAGAGGAATGATGCTG
>NW_007730154.1:0-20726 GCF_000696425.1 Galeopterus variegatus
ACACACACACACAAAATAAATAAGAAAGAAGGAAAAGGAAAAAAAAAACGAGAAAGAAAACCAGGAAAAAGAAAGAGGGGATTCAGGAAACAGAGGGTCCAAGCCAAGAATCCAGTAAAGGGAGGACTCAGAAATCAGCCATGAAACAGGAGGATGCACTGCTGGATGATGCACCTTGCATTTGAAAGAATGACAGAGGGGATAAAAATAACATGAGGGAATCATAAAAACACATTATTCTTTTATCTAAAAGAAAAAGTAAGTTCAGGACAATTCTTTGGGTGGACTTGGACCCACCCACCTTTCCACTTTTATCACTTGCAGTTTTCAAGAAAACTTGTAGAATGTGCTGGTAATGAAACACCCTGAGATAAGGGAGGGGAAGGTGGGAATAGCCTGGATTCTGTTCCAGTACTCCCCTAGAACAGAATGTCCTTCAACGCTTTAACCGAGTGAGTCCTGTTACTCCCAGGGTATAAAACCCAGGTCCAGCTGTTTTTCAGAGTCCCTCAGCTGTAGTGGAAGTAGGACCTGCACAGCAGAGATACCATCTGACCTGGGAAGGTTTACTGAGCCTTAGGGGACTGGCTGGTGATGAATCCTATGCTTCTATTGTTCCTGCTGCCTATCTGTAAGTCACACAACTGCTTCAAGTAAAAAAAAATGTGTAAAAGAAAATATTACTGTAATGGGGAGGATAAAAGGAAGATATATTTAAAATGAACCAAATGGAACTTCTAGATATGAAAAATACAATATCTGAGATTAAAAAATTCCCTGAGTAGAATTAACTGTTCATCTTACACTGCAGGAAACAACCCCCACACAGAGCAGTATACTTGAATTTATAGCAAGGAAACCATCCACAATGAAGCACATAGAGAAAAAATACTGAAAAAGAATAAACAGAGTATCTAGTATAACAAAGATATAATTAAAGTCCCAGAAGGAGAGGAGTAGGGAACAGAAAAATATTTAAAGTAATAACAATTAAAAAATTTTCTACTTTGATTAAAGCTATATACCCACAGGTCCAAAAATCTGTACAAAACCCAAGCAGGATAAACACACACACAACTGCCACTGGAAACAGAATAAACAAATTGCTGAAAACTGGTGTAAAGAAAACATCTTAAAAGCAGCCAAAGACTAAAGACATTTTACATACAAAGGAACAAGATATCAAGAAACAGACTCCTTATTAGAAATTATGCAGGTTAGAGATAATGGAATGACATCTTTAAAGTGTTGGAAAGAAGACAGACAGACAAACACTGTCAACCCAGAATTACCCAAAGAAAATATAAATAAAGTGAAAATATGCATTTTTTCTGACAACCCCCCCCAAACACCTGTATGAATTTGTTGTGAGCAAACCTGCTCTGTAAGAAATGTTAAAAGAAGATCTTCAAGCGGAAAAAAGATAATATTAGATGGAAACTTAGATCTACACAAAATAATGAAAAATGACAGAAATGATAAATATGTGAGAAGATATATATTTTTTGTTTTTAAATTTCTTTATATCTAATTGACTGTCTAAAACAAAGAAACAATGAATTGTGGAGTTTATTACATACATGGGAGTAAAATTTATGATAACAAAAGCACAAAGGACAAGGGAGTAGAAAATAAAAATATACTGCTATAAGGTTCTTAGGTTATATGTCAAGAAGTACAATGGTATTTGAAAATGACTGCATTAAGTTAAATTGTATATTACAAATAATAGACAGCCTTCCAAAATAATAACACAAAGAGGTATAATTCATAAAACAGATAGTATCAATAAAACAGATAAAATGGGATGCTAAAATATAATTTATCAAAAGATAGTAGAAAAAGAACAAAGAACAAATGGAATATATAGAAAACACATAGAAAGACAGTAATGTAGTTGATATGAACATTAAATAGAAATGGTCCAGACACTCATATTAAAAGGCAGAGACTATCAGACTAAATTATTTTTTAAAAGTCAACTATCTATATCCTGTTTATAATAAATTTGTGTTAGATGTAAAGACAGAGTGTTAAAAATAAAAGAGTGAAGAAACTATTACCATGTAAATAATAATTATAAGAAAGCTGAAGTAACTATGTTAGTATCACTCAAAGTAGACCATGAAACAAGAAAGATTCCCAGGCATACAGAAAGATATTTCATAATGATAATAGTTTTAATTAATCAAGAAGTCATAACAGTTCTAAATATGTGCACACTTAATAATGGAACTTTAAAGTAAATGAAGTAAAACCTGAAAGTATTAGAAAGAGAAATAGACAGATCCACAACTAGAGTTGGATATTTCACCATTTCTCTTTCAGAAATTTTTAGAAAGGGTATATAAAAATTAATAGGGATAGACAAGACTTAACACCATAAACCTACCTAATTGACAATTATGGAAAACTCAACCCAAAAACTATAGAACACATTCTTTTGAGGTACACAGAGAACTTTTATCAAGATAGACTGTATTCTGGTCATAAAGCAAACCTCATTAAATAAAAAAAGGAAAGAAAACATGCAGAATATATTTTCTGACCAAAATGAGTTTAAATTAGAAATTAACAGAAATAAGTCTGCAAAATCTCCAAATGCCAGAATTTTAAACACAATCCATACTTCTAAAGAACCTGTGGGACAAAAAAGAAATCACAGGGCAATTTCAAAATACGTGAACTGAGTAAAAATACAAACACAGTGTATTATAACATGTGAAATGCAGCTAAAGCACTGATTGAGGGAAAATTTATCATGTTAAACTTTTATATAAGAAAATAAGAAAGATCCTTATTTAATGACCACTTTAAGCTAGAGAAAAAAGAGCAAATTGAATCCAAAGTAAATAGGAAGCAAAAATAATGGTAAAAAGCAAAAATAAATGAGAAATATTATTAAAATTGAAATGAAAAATATCATTTAAATATTTGCCATAATTCACCGCAAAAATAATGGTAAAAAGCAAAAATAAATGAGAAATATTATTAAAATTGAAATGAAAAATGAAAAATATCATTTAAATATTTGCCATAATTCACTTGATTTTGGAGTATGTGAAGATTTCTTAGGGAATACAGAAATCCACAAGTCATAAAATTAAAAAAAACTAATTTGAAATTTATAAAAAGCATAAACTTGCTTTTTGGAATACACTATAAGGAAAATGAAAACGAAGATAGAGAAAGGGAGAAAATATTTATCATACATATCTTACAAAGTCTTGTATTCAGAACATATAGAGACCTTTTCAAAATCAGTACTATGGAGCCCAAAACCCCACTAATATTGGGGAAACTTTTTTCTGGAAAATTAAAATGGGCTTATTTAGTTGTATGTAAATTATATTGTAAAAGATCAATGCAATTGATAAACTTTTAGCTTAACTAATAAAGAAGAGAAAAGGAACAAATTATTAATATTTGTATTGAAAGAGGGGAAATCATTGCAAATCTTCCAGACATTAAAATAATAAGGCAATGCAATAAACAGCTTCAGGCCATAAATTCTACAACCTAAATGAAACACACATATTTCTTGAAAGACACAAATGATCAAAACTGACATATGAGGAAATAAAAAAACTAAGCAGCTCTATATCTATTACTGAAATTTAATTGTGATAACACAGTTTCCCAGCCAAAATTACAATTCAGATGGCCACATGGGTGAATTATTGCAAATATTTAAATAATAATGTCAATTCTACATAAACTCTTTCAGGAAAAATAACAGTAGAATGTAAAAACTCTCTGACTTATTTTTAAGGCTAATATTAGTTCAATACCAAATCCAGACAATATCTTTATAGGAAAAGAAAACTGAAGATCAATATTCCTTAAGAATTTAGAAGTAAAAATCCTTAACAAAATATTATCAAATTAAATCTAGCAATATATTAAAAGAATACTTAGCTGTGATCAAGTGGGATTACCCTAGAAATGTAAGGTTGGTTTAAAACATTACAAAATTAGATGTAATTCATCATTCACAGAACAAAAGAAATAAAACCATATGATTATCTCAGTAGTTTTAGAAAAAGTATTTGACAAAATCCAATACACATTTAAGATAAAAATTCTTACTAAACTAGGAATAGACGAGAATTTCCTCTATTTTTACAAAATTAGATGTAATTCATCATTCACAGAACAAAAGAAATAAAACCATATGATTATCTCTGTAGTTTTAGAAAAAGTATTTGACAAAATCCAATACACATTTAAGATAAAAATTCTTACTAAACTAGGAATAGACGAGAATTTCCTCTATTTCGTGAAGAGCATCTCTGAAAAAACTACAGCTAACACCATACTTATCGGTAAAAGACCAAATGCTTCCTCTTAATAAGGAACAAGGGAAAGATGTCCACATACCCCACTTTCATTCAACATTTTTATTGGATACCATAGCCAGTTTAATGAGGGCAATGAAAAGAAATGAAAGGCATATGGATTGGAAAAGATGAAGTAAAAATTTCTTTATTCATAGGTGACTGATTTAAGAAAATTCTAAGGAACCTAACTTACAAAGTTAGTTTGTAACTAAAACTAATAAGTGAATTAGCAGGGTTTTAGGATACCTATAATACTTATGTAATACTTATGTATACTGCTAACTAGTTTATAGTAGTATAAGAAATGCTTGAAACAATTAGTAATAAATTCAGCAAAATATGCAAAGGCTTTAGCACTAAAAACAATATACCCTGAGTAAAATTAAAGGAGACATAAATAAATAAACAGATATACCACATTTGTGGACTGGAAGACACAATAATGTTAAGATGTTCATTATCATCAAATTAATTTATAAATTAAGTGCAATCACATTAAAACCCACAATGTATTTGTATTTTGGCAGAAATTGATGAGTTGATTCTAAAACTTACCAACTTTGAATAAGAATATCAAGGTCGGAGGCCTGATTTCAAGCTTACTATAAAGCCACAGAGATCATGATAGTGTAGTTTTGGCACAAGGGTAGACATATAGATGAATGGCACAAAATAAAGAGTTCAGAAATAGACCAGACATATGTTGTCAATTGAGTTTTAATAAAAGTAGCAAGGTTCAATAAGGAGTTCAAGGTTCAACAACTGTTGCTGAAACAATTGGATATCCATATGGAAAATAGAAAAGTTGACTCTTGTCTCATCCCATATAAAAAACATTAGCTCCATGTTGGGCATAGACCTGTACCTAAAATCTGAAAGAATATAACTTGTGAAAGAAAACATTGGAAAAAACTTGTGATTTTGGAGTATGTGAAGATTTCTTAGGGAATACAGAAATCCACAAGTCATAAAATTAAAAAAAACTAATTTGAAATTTATAAAAAGCATAAACTTGCTTTTTGGAATACACTATAAGGAAAATGAAAACGAAGATAGAGAAAGGGAGAAAATATTTATCATACATATCTTACAAAGTCTTGTATTCAGAACATATAGAGACCTTTTCAAAATCAGTACTATGGAGCCCAAAACCCCACTAATATTGGGGAAACTTTTTTCTGGAAAATTAAAATGGGCTTATTTAGTTGTATGTAAATTATACCTTTAATCCCCAAAATGGATAAAAATATTTCTTTTGATACATCTGCTTTTACACAAGATGGAGTCCCAGGGACTGGATTTAGCCTCCAGCTTGAAACAACCAAAAAATTTAAAAGATAGAAACCAGAAAAAGATATGAAACAACAGTTTTCAAGGCACTGAATATCAGGAACATAGGTCCCTGAGAAATGGGAAATGATTGAGTGAACCATAGGCTTGCTCCAGCTTACTTACTGCTTTGACAAATTTTCCAGGCTGCAGCACAAGGATGGGAAACTCAGATTGAGCCTGGATGGCTTGCTGATTTGAGGATGAGGATCTGAGAGTCTGGGAAACCAAGGTGGCTAGAGTTTGCAGAAAAGAGCACCGGAGAGGACAGAACTACGCAGAACAAACTCCAGAGAATTGCAGAAGTTCCTCCTTGAGTATTCAGCAGAACAGTGATTAGCACATGCATGTGAGGAAATTACCTGAAGTTGGGGGAAAAAAAAAACATTCAAAAGTCACTTACACAGGGCCAGGAATAATGCCTGTTCCCTCCAGCCAGACTGGAAAAACTCATAACTCATGGAGCATCGGCAGAATTCTCAGAAAGGTCTTTCCTCAGTAGTGGGGAATAATTAGACTTAGGCTGAGCACTGTTCCAGACCTGCCTAATAAATCATAAATACAAGACCTGAAAGGATCAACTGTTTTCAAGTAACTAAATGTCAACCTCAAGTGGTGCCAAGAAAGCTTAAGAATATTTATAGAAATAAATTTTTAAAAATTCCAGCACCCAACCAGGTAAAATCCATAATGTCTGGCATCCAATCACAGATTACCAGACATGCAAAAAAGCAGGAAAATATGACCCATCATGAGAAGAATAATCAATCAATTAATCTATCAAAGTTGTCCTAGAACTTGTGAAAGAAAACATTGGAAAAAACACAGATGTTAGATTTAATAGACAGGACACTAAAATGATTATTATAGCTGTATTATGTATGTTAAAAAAGTTAAGTAGAGACATAGAAGATATATAAGTGGTCCAAATTAAACTTCTAGAGAAAAAAGTACATTGTGTGTGATAAAAAATACACTGGATTGGATGAATAGGAGACTAACATTGCAGAAGAAAAAATTAAGGAACTTGAAGACATAGCAATAGAAACTATCCAAAATGAAACACACAGAGAAAAAAGAATAATGAAAAAAGAGCATCAGTGATTTGTGATAAAACTTCAAACAGACTAATATAAGTGTAATTGGAAACCTTAAAATGGGGGGAGAAGGGAAGACACAGAAGACATTTCAAGAAATAATGGACCCAAATTTTCCAATTTCCATGAACACTGTCAACCTAGACATCCAAGAAGCTCAATGAACTCTAAGAACAAGAAATATGATAAAAAACTACATCAAGTTAATTATAATCAAATTAATCAAAGCCACAAAGAGAAAGTATTATAAGGACCCAGAGGAAAAAAGATGCATTATGTATGGAGGAACAAAGATAACACAACAGCAGATTTATCATTTGAAACGATGTAAGTGAGAAGGCAATGGAGCAACATTTTTCAAACATCGAAACAAAATACCCTCAGCCTAGCATTTCATATCCAGAGGAAATATTTTTCAAATGTGAAGGGGAAATAAAGTCGATCTTAGACATAACAAATCCAAAAGAATTTATCATCAGCAGACTGAAACTATAGGAAATGTTAAAGAAAGTCTTTCAGGAAAAACAAAAATGATACCAGATAGAAGCACGGATCAACCCGAAGGAATGAAGAATACCAGAAATGGTAACTACAGGGGTAAATAGAGAAGAGATTTTCTCATTATTTCAATCTCTTTAAAGAGAGCTGGCTGTCTGAACAAAATGATAACAATGTATTTTGAGGCTTACGAAACATATGAAAAATAGCACAAAGATTGGGTTGGGAGAAATGGAAGTAAGGTTCTTATATGTGAAGTGGTATCACTTGAAGGTGATAATTACCTAAAAATGTTAATATAATAACTAAAGAAATATGCTATGTACCCTCAAGCAACCATTAAAATACAAAACAAACACATGTAGATTGTAAACCAACAATGAGGATAAAATGCAAGTATTTGTATGAATCTCTGAAAAGGCAGATTTAATGTATAATGACAAACCTAATGTCCAATTGTTGCCTGGGGCTATCACCGCGAGGGAGAGAAGCAGATGAGAAAATGGGTCTAAAGAATCTTTTTGGGATGATGGAAATATTCTATACTATACTCAAGTGTGTACATTTATCCAAACTCATCTGGAAACTTGAAATGAGTCTATTTTATTGTGTATAAATGGTACCTCTAATCCCCAAAGTGGATTAAAAAATATTTCTACATCATCATCATCACCACCATTACCAACAGTAACCACAACACTAATAGCAGGGTGGTGGATTGAATTATGTCTCCCCCAAACTCACTAATGCTTGAATTGTGTCCCCCAAGTTTTATGTATTAGAAACTTAGCCTCCACTGTGACTGTTAAGAGGATGGGAAATCCTACTATGGTAATTGAAAGGTGAAGCCTTAAAGAAGTGACTGGATTGTAGGACAGTGCAGTAGTGAACGGATTAAAAATGGTGGTCAGGGGTGTGGTTCTGAGGGCTTTAAAATAAGAGGAGAGTCAGTCTGCTCCTATATGGGTCCATGGGGACCCTATTAGTGGTCTTGCTGGCCTGGGGGCCACCAAGGCCCCCTTCTCCCCTGCTGCCTCCAAGCAACTTCATCTGAAGGGCACAGCTGTGACTTTTGCCAGCTTCTGCTCCATGTGCTCACCAGCTCCAGCCTTGAAGTGGCCAGGGCTCGAAATGGTGGGAGTGGTCCTTTCTTTCTCTCGTTGTGGCTTCTCCCACCTTCATGCACTCTGTAGGTCTCTCCTCTTCCCCTGAGCTCTAGCGACCCCAGCTTGGCTGTCGTTGCTTTTTAATAGTTGTAAGTTGGTTGCCTTGTGGGAGAGAGTGATGCTGGCAACCATCTATTCTGCCATCTTGCCTGGATGTCTGCCAAATTTTTTATTTTATTTATTTATTTTTAAATTTTAACTTCTCAATATACATTGTAGTCAATTTTCATGACCCTTTACCCATTCCTCTTCCCCCTTTTCTCTCTCCCCTCCCCCGCCCCACATCATAACTGTTCACTTTTCTTAAAAAGTTCAAGGAATTGTTGTGATTGTTGTGTCTTCTTCCCCCCACCACCCTATGTTTGTTTGTGTTTGTTTGTTTATTTATTTATTTAGAGCTCCCACAAATGAGAACATGTGGTATTTCTCTTTCTTACCTCACTTGTTTTACTCAATATAATTTTCTCTAAGTCCATCCATGTTGTTGCAAATGGTAACATTTCATTCCTTTTTTATAGTTGAGTAGTATTCCATTGTGTAGATGTACCACAGTTTCCTTATCCACTCATCGGATGATGGACATTTGGGCTGGTTCCAACTCTTGGCTATTGTAAATAGTGCTGTAATAAACATGGGAATACAGGTATCCTTTCGACATGATGATTTCCATTTCTGTGGGTATATTCTCAGCAGTGGAATAGCTGGGTCATATTGTAGATCTATCTGTAATGGAGGAACCTCCATACCATTTTCCATAAAGACTGCACCATTTTGCAGTCCCACCAACAATATATGAGGGTTCCTTTTTCTCTGCAACCTCACCAGCATTTATCATTCTCAATTTTTTGGATATTAGCCATCCTAACTAGAGTGAGATGGTATCTCAAAGTGGTTTTGATTTGCATTTCCCGAATGCTGAGTGATGTTGAGCATTTTTTCATGTGTCTATTGGCCATTCATATATCTTCCTTTGAGAAATGCCTGTTTAGCTCCTTTGCCCATTTTTTAATTGGCTTGTTTTTTTGCTGTAAAGTTGTTTGAGTTCCTTATATATTCTAGATATTAATGCTTTGTCAGATGTATATTTTGCAAATATTTTCTCCCATTCTGTAGGTTGACTTTTTGCTCTGTTAACTATTTCTTTTGCTGTGCAGAAGCTTTTTAGTTTGATATAATCTCATTTGTTTATTTTTCCTTTTGTTGCCTGTGCTTTTGGGGTCATATTCATGAATTCTGTACCCACTTCTACTTCCTGGAGTGTTTCCTCTATGTTTTCTTTAAGGAGTTTTATTGTTTTGGGATGGATATTTAATTTGTTAATCCATTTTGAGTTGATTTTGGTATATGATGAGAGGTACGGATATAGTTTCATTCTCCTCCTATGAATATCCAGTTATCCCAGCACCATTTGCTGAAGAGGCAGTCTCTTCCCCAGTGTGTGGACATGGTGCCCTGGTCAAAGACCAGATTGCTGAAGGTGTGTGGGTTGACTTCTGGGTTCTCTATTCTATTCCATTGATCCATGTGTCTGTTTTTATGCCAATACCATTGCTGTTTTGGTTATTATAGCTTTGGAGTATAGTTTAAAGTCTGGTACTGTTATGCCTCTGGCTTTTATTTATTTATTTATTTATTTTTTGCTTAGGATTTCTTTGGCTATTTGTGGACTTTTATTATTACATATAAATGGATAGTTTTTTCAATTTCTGAGAAAAATGTCATTGCAATTTTGATGGGGATTGCATTGAATCTGTAGATCACTTTGGGTAATATGGACATTTTCACAATGTTAATTCTTCTGATCCAAGAGCATGGGATATCTTTCCATCTTCTTGTGTCCTCTTTAATTTCTCTCAACAGTGGTTTGTAGTTCTTTTCATAGAGATTTTTCACATCCTTGGTTAACTTCATTCCTTAGTATTTTTTTTTTTTTTTGGTGGCTATTGTAAGTGGGCTAACTTTCTTGATTTCTTTTTCTGCATGTTCACTGTTGGAGTATAGAAATGCTACTGATTTTTGTGTGTTGATTTTGTTTCCTGCAACCTTGCTGAAATCATTTATCAACTCCAAGAGTTTTTTTGTAGGGGCTTTAGGCTGTTCAATATATAGGATCATATCATCTGCAAAAAGGGACAGCTTGACTTCATCTTTTCCAATCTGGAAGCTCTTTATTTCCTTCCCTTCTCTGATTGCTCTGGCTAGCACTTCCAACACTATGTTGAATAGGAGTGGTGAGAGTGGGCATCCTTGTCTAGTTCCTGTTCTTAAGTGAAAAGCTTTCAGCTTTTCCCCATTGAGGATGATATTGGCAGTGGGCTTGTCATAAATGGCTTTAATTGTGTTGAGATACTTTCCATCTATAGCTAACTTGTAGAGAGTCTTCATCATGAATGAAAAAATATTTTTTTATTGATTATACATACTCATGGGGCACAGAACAGACTGTCAGCACCTTTACCCAAGATGTGATGATCAGATCAATACTTCAATATCATCAGTATGCCCCCCCATCAAGCAATCGTAGGTCTGTTTTCTCCCTCTGTAAGTCCAACACACCCCTGTGGTCTTTCTTTCCTTTCTTCTTTCTCTTTTAGCTTCCACTTATGAGTGAGGACGTTCAGTATTTTTCCCTCTGTGCCTGGTTTATTTCACTTAACATAATGTTTTCCAAGTCCATTCATGTTGTTGTGATGGCAGAATTTCATTCTTTTTTATGGCTGAGTAGTATTCCATTGTGTATATATACCACATTTTCCTTATCCAGTCATCCATCAATGGGCATTTAGGTTGGTTCCATATCTGGATATTGTAAATAAAGCTGTGATAAACATAGGAATGTATGTATCTCTTTGACATGATAATTTCCATTCCTTTGGATATATACCCAGAAGTGGGATAGCTAGATCATATGGTAGATCTCCCTGTAGTTGTTTGAGAAACTGCCATACTGTTTTCCATAGTGGCTGTATTAATTTACAGTCACAGTGTAGGAGATTCCAGACCAGTGTAGGAGAGTTCCCCTTTCTCAACATCCTCTCCAGAATTTGTTATTGTCAGTCTTTTCTGTTATAGTCAGTCTAACTAGGGTGATATGATATCTCAATGTAGCTTTAATTTGTATTTCCCTGGTGATTAATGATGTTGAGCATTTTTTCAATTTTTTTCATGTACCTGTTGTCTGTTTCTATGTCTTCCTTCAAAAAATGTCTGTTCAGATCCTTTGCCTATTTTTTAATTTTTAATTTTTTTTTACAGTGTAGTTGTTTGAGTTTCTGGTATATTCTGGATATTAATCCCTTGTTGGATGCATAGTCTTCAAATATTTTCTCCCATTCTGTAGGTTGTCTTTTCACTCTGTTGATTACTTTTTTTTTTTTTTTTTTTTTTTTTTTTTTGCTGTGTAGAAGGTTTTTAGTTTGATGTAATCCCATTTATTTATCTTTTCTTTTGTTGGGTGTGATTTTTCGGTCTTATTCATAAAGTTTTTTCCTGGTTCTACTTCCCAAAGTGTTTCCCCTATGTTTTCCTTTAGTAGTTTTATAGTTTTAGGTCTTATACATAAGTCTTCAATCTACCTGAGCTGATTTTGGTATGTGGCAAGAGGTTCAGGTCTAGTTTCATTTTTCTGCTTATGGATGTCCAATTTTCCCAGCACTATTTATTGAAGAGCAGTCTTATCCCCAATGTATGTTCTTGGTACCTCTGTCAAATATCAGTTGGCTGTAAATATGTGGGTTGATTTCTGGGTTCTCTTTTCTGTTCTGTTGGTCCAAATGTCTTTTTTATGCCAGTACCATGCTGTTTTGGTTACTATAGCTTTGTAGTATAATTTAAATTTAGGTAGTGTTGTACCTACAGCTTTATTTTTTTTGCTCAGGATTGCTTTGGTTATTTGGGGTCTTTTGTTGTTCCATATGAATGTTAGGATTGTTTTTTCTTTTTCTGTGAAGAATGTTATTGGAATTTTGATGAGGATTGCATTGAATCTGTAGATCACATTGGTAGTATGGACATTTTCACAATATTAATTCTTCCAATCCAGGAGCATGGAACATCTGTCCACTTTTTGTGTCCTCTTTAATTTCTTTCAGTAGTGATTTGTAGTTCCTTTTATAGAGATCTTTTACCTCCTAGGTTAAATTGATTCCTAGATATTTTATTTTTTTGGTGACTATTGTAAATGAAAATGGGCGTACTTTCTTGATTTCATTTTCCTCTAGTTCATTTTTAGAGAACAAAGACACTGCTGATTTTTGCATGTAGATTTTGCATCCTGCAACATTACTGAAATTGTTTATCAGCTCTAAGAGTTTCTTGGTACAGTGTTTAGGTTTTTCTAAATATAGGATCATGTCATCTGAAACAGGGACAGCTTGATTTCATTTTTTCCAATCTGGATGCCATTTATCTCTTTCTCTTGCCTGATTTCTCTGGTTAGTATTTCTAGTACTATGTTAAATAGGAGTGGTGATAGTGGGCATCCTTGTCTTGTTCCTGTTCCCCTTTCAGAATGATACTGATGGTGATTTTGTCATATATGTCTTTTATTGTGTTGAGACACTTTCCTTTTATATCTAATCTGCAGAGAGTCTTTATCATGAAGGTATGTTGAATTTTGTCAAATGCTTTTTCTGTGTCTAATGAGATAATTGTATGTTTTTTGTCCCACATTGTATAGACATGGTATAATATTGACTTGCATATGTTGAACCATCCTTGTCTCCCTGGGATGAATCCCACTTGATTACAGTCTATAATTTCTTTGCTGTGTTACTCTATTCTGATTGCTAATATTTTGTTGAGGATTTTTTGTGTCTGTGTTCATCAGAGATATTGGCCTGTAGTTTTCTTTATTTGTTGTATCTTTGTCTGCTTTTGGTATCCAGGTGATGCTGGCCTCACAGAATGGTTGTGGGAGAGTGGTCTCTATTTCAATTTTTTGTAATAGTTTGAGGAGAATTGATATTAATTCCTCTTTAAAAGTTTAGTAGAATTTAGCCGAAAAGCCGTCATGTCCTGGGCTTTTCTTTATTGAGAGACTGCTGTTTACTGCTTCAATCTCCTTGCTTCCCATTGGTCTGTTCAAATTCCTCTTTAAAAGTTTAGTAGAATTTAGCCGAAAAGCCGTCATGTCCTGGGCTTTTCTTTGTTGAGAGACTGCTGTTTACTGCTTCAATCTCCTTGCTTCCCATTGGTCTGTTCAGGTTTTCTATATCTCCTTGGTTCAGTCTTGGTAGTTTGTATGTGTCCAGAAATTTATCCATTTCCTCCAGGTTTTCAAATTTGTTGGTGTATAGTCGTTTATAATAGTCTCTAATGATTCTTTGTATTTCTGTGGTATCAGTGGTAACAGTGATAACGTCTCCTTTTTCATTTCTAATATCCTTTATTTGGGTCTTCATCATGTTCCTGTTCTTCTTCTTCTTCCTCTTCTTCTTCCTCCTCCTCCTCCTCAGTAATGGTTTTTTCTATTTTGTTTATCTTCTCAAAAAACTAACTTTTTGTTTCATTGATCTTTTGTATCATTTTTTGAGTCTCTATATCATTTAGTTCTGCTCTGATTGCAATTATTTCTTTCTGTCTACTAACTTTGGGATTGAATTGCTCTTCTTTTTCTAGTTCTTTGTGGTGTAGCGTTAAGTTGTTTATTTGAAATCTTTCTATTCTTTTGATGTGTTTATTGCAATAAACTTCCTTCTTAGTGTTGCCTTTGCAGTATGCCACAATATCCCACGTTGATATGATATGTCTTTATTTTTGTTGATGTCTACAATTTTTCGGATTCTCCTGTTTAATTTCTTCTTGGAACCATAGGTCATTCAGGAGCCTGTTGTTTAATTTCTATGTATTTGTATAATGTCTTGAGTTTCACTTGTTATTAATTTCTCATTTTAATACATTGTGGTATGAAAAGATACTTGAGATGATTTTGATTTTAAAAATTTGTTGTGACTTGATTTGTGACCTAACATGTGGTATCTTCTGGAGAATGTTCCATGTGCTAATTAGAAGAATGTATATTCTGTAGTTGTTGGATGAAGTGTTCTGTAGATATCTGCCAAGTCAATTGGTCTAAAGTGTAGTTTAAATCTTGTGTTTCTCTGTTGATTTGTTGCCTTGATAATCTGTCCAATGCTGACAGAGGGTTGTTAAGTTCCCAATATTGTCATATTGGGTCTATATCTTTTTTCAGGTGTAACAGTGTTTGCTTTATATATCTGGGTGCTCCTGTGTTGGGTGGCTATATATTTATAATTGTTGTGTCTTCTTGCTGGATAGAACCCTTTATCATTATACAATGGCCCTCATTGTCTCTTTTTATGGTTTTTGGTTTCAAGTCTATTTATCTGATATAAGAATAGCTACTCCTGTTCATTTTTTTTTTCCATTGGCATGGTATGTCTTTTCCCATCCTTTCACTATTAATCTGTGGGCATCTTTACAGGTGAGGTGAGTCTCTTGAAGACAGCGTATAGTTAGGTCTAGCTCATAAATCCAGTCAGTCAGTCTTTTGAGTGGGGAGTTTAATCCATTTACATGTAACGTTGTTACTGAGAGGTATTATCTTACTCCTGGCATTTTATCACTTTTAATTTAGATTTTTAAAATATCTTTTGTTCCTTTCTTCCCCTTTCGTCTCCACTGTTCATTGGTTTGTTGAGGTAGTAAGACTTAGTTTCTCTTTTCCATTTGCATTTTTGTTTTACCAGTGGATTTTGTTATTTCTCATGTATTCGTGGTAGTGGTTATTCTTTTTCTGATTCCAGACGCAGGACTCCCTTGAGAATTTGTTGAAGGACTGGTTATGTGGTTGTGAACTCCCACAGTTTTTGTTTATCTGGGAAATACACTATTTCTCTCTCATTTCTGAAGGTAGCCCTGCTGGATATAAAATTTGGGGCCAGCAGTTTTTTTTCTTTTACAATTTTGAATATGTCATTCCATTTTCTTTTCCCATGTAGAGTTCCAGTTGAGAAGTCTGTTAGTCTGATGGAGGCTCCATTATAAGTGACTTGACACTTTTCTCTTGATGCTTTTAGGATTTGAGTCTCTTTGTCTTTGAGCCTTGCTAGTTTGACTATAATGTGTCTGAGAGAAGATCTTTTTGAATTGAATCTGGGGATCTTTAAGCTTCCTAGATCCGAATGTCTGTGTCTCTCCCCATATCTGGGAAATTTTGTGTTATTGTTTCATTGAATAGGTTAATAATGCCTTTACCCTTCCCCTCCCCTTCTGGAGCACACATGATTTGTATATTTGTGTGCTTAAGTTTGCCTGCTAGCTCTCTTAGGCTTTCTTCATTTTTTTAAATTCTTTTTTCCTTTTTTTTTTGTCCAACTGGATTATTTAATAAGGACCATCTTTGAGATCAGAAATTCTTTCTTCTGGATGCTTTAACCTGCTGCTTAAGCCCCTGGTTGTTTTCTATTTCTTTGAATGATTATTTTAGTGCCAGGAGTTCTGCTATCCTCTTTTTTTCAGGTATTAATGTCTTTGTAAATTTCTTCTTTCATATCCTGGATATTTTCTCTCATTTCATTGTGTTGTCTAACTGTGTCTGTGTCTTCTCTTATCTCATTGAGTTTCCTTAAGATTGTTACTCAGAATTACTTTTCAGTCATTTGAAGGGTTTCCTGTTCTGTAGGATCTGGTTTTATTACCATATTCTTTTGGAGAATTACTATATTCTTTTGGTGTTGTTATATTTTCTTTTTCTTTTTTATTTCTTTTTGTTTGTTTCATATTTCTAGTATCTCTATATTGATGTCTGGTCATCTGGGAGATCAGTTGCTTCTTCTGTTACTCTTGAGTGGACTTTGAGAAGAAAGGCTTCCTTTTTTTCTCCCCAGGTTCCTCTGGTGACTGTCTTTGTTTCAATGTAGTTGAATATGTGGTAGGCCACCTGCACTGTGGTCGTGGCTGCTACTGTGGTGGCAAGCCATCCTTGAGGTGGTAGGAGCTGTGGTGGTGGCTGTTGTGGACCACCTCCACAGAAGCAGCATGGGCCTCCTTGTTGTGACAGCACTCATGCCTCTAATAGTAGTAACATTTATTCAATACTCATTATATGCCAGGAACTAAGCTAAGTGCTTAATGTATATGAGGTCTTTTAATTGTCATCTCATAACTATATGAGTGAGTATATTCATCTGTTTGTGCTGCTATAACAGAATACCTGAGACTGGGTAAATTATAAGGACCATAAATTTATTTCTCATAGTTCTAGAGGCTGGCAAGTCCAAGATCAAGGTGCTGGCATGTGGTGAGGGCTGCTCTCTGGTTCCAAGATGGCACCCTGAGCACTGCACCATTTGGAGGGGAAGAATGTTGTGTTCTCACGTGGTGAATGACAAGGAGGCAAAAAGGGACAAACTTCTTTATCAAGCCCTTTTATAATGGCATTAATTCATTCATGAGGGCAATGCCTCATGACCTAAATATCTCCAAAAAGGCCCTACCTCCCAAAACTGTTGCATTGGGGATTAGGTTTCCAACACATAATTCTGGGGGACACATTCAGGCCATAATAGTCAGGTACTTTTATTATTCCCAACTTTTTAACAAGGAAGCTCAAGCTTAGAGAATTTCAAGGTGGGGATTTAATTCCTGCAGTCCAACTCCAGAGGCCAGTAGATTAACATCTATGCCACAATTCTGGGGGACACATTCAGGCCATAATAGTCAGGTACTTTTATTATTCCCAACTTTTTAATAAGGAAGCTCAAGCTTAGAGAATTTCAAGGTGGGGATTTAATTCCTGCAGTCCAACTCCAGAGGCCAGTAGATTAACATCTATGCCATGGTGTCTTCCCTTTTCCATAGGAATAACAGTTATATTTCTACATGAAAGAGAATCATGTAGCTCAAACTACCATACAAATGGAAATTGTTATTGTTGTTGTTGTAAATTCTCTTCCCAGAGCTGTATTCTCCCCTAAAGTGCCAGTTACCAATTCTTGAGAGGGCTCACGCAGGTTGTATTTGGCTCAGCATGGATTCTGGTCTGAAGAACTGTGATAATTAAAGAAACAGGGAAAGTAACAAAAGGCTTTCATGAAGTCAGCATCATCCCAATCCCACCATAAATTATAGCTGATGTGGTCATAGGCTAAGGAGAGAAAGGCAAAAAGCATTATCTTTAAAGTGAGGAGGAGGAGACTCAGTATTGGTTTTAATCAGTCAAAAAAGACTAAGGGAGTGTAGATACAGTAAGATCTCAGTTAAGAAGAAAATCCTATATAGAAACACACACATAAATACATAGATGTATGTGCGTAGTAAAAAAGACTGGTAGAATGCAGTCAGTGCACCCAATTGATACAGCCATTATTTGTATGAGTTGTGATATTTGTGGTTTATACTTTTTTTTTTGCTTATCTGTGTTTTTCATATTTTCTGTAGTAAGTATATATTACTTGTATAATCAGAAAAATGTTGATCTTTAAGGAAATAAAAAGTGCTGTTAAAATGAGGAAATTAAGTGCTGTAAATATAGGATTCCAGTCTTAGAGATGGGGGCTTACTTAAATAAAGACTTTCTCATAGCACAGGGGCATGGAGTGGTCTGAGATCATCCTTCCAAAATTTCTGCTAGACCCTAGCAGAGGCTGATTCTATCCATGGAACGCTTCTGATAGGGTTTGGTATATGTGCTCTGGTTTATGGCTGCCAATGCTTGTGATGTTCTTCTGAAAGCACACTTCAGGAGTTGGTGACTAAATATTTAGAAAAATGAAGATTTTTCATTCAAAATAAAAAAGCTGTGTTACATACAGGTTTGCACTTTTTACCCATCACTGCCAGTGAGAAGTCTCAGATGCCAGGTCTGCAAAAACTTTCCAGGGGCTTGAGCCACAGTCACTTTCATTTTCTCTGTTCATTTTCTTCTTTTACTTCTGCTAATTTGGACTATTATTGCTAAAATAGAAGATATTTGGCATGGATATAATTTCATCTTTCCACCCGTTGGCACTTTCTCCTTTAGAGAGCTCATTAAGTGTTTTGTGCAGATAGTGGAGGTTATAGGGTAATGTGGGAGGAGAGAGAGAGGACTCTGAAAATGTATATCCCAGCTCTGCCTCTTATGACCTCCATGACCTTAAGCAATTACCTCTGTGCTTTGGTGTCTCTTTAATTAATCTTGTCCTTTGTTATTGTGTCAGTCCACTTCTGTTGCTCATAACAAAAATACCAACAACTAGGTAACTTGTAAAGAAACAGTATTTATTGCTTATAGTTCATAGGCTGGGAAGTCCACAGTCTGGGGGTTACATATGGTC
This sequence comes from Galeopterus variegatus, assembly GCF_000696425.1. Lineage (NCBI taxonomy): Eukaryota > Metazoa > Chordata > Mammalia > Dermoptera > Cynocephalidae > Galeopterus > Galeopterus variegatus. The sequence goes on from NW_007730154.1 coordinate 18,711, forward strand.
AGGGCCTTGTTGGTGGGGATTCTATGCAGCAATTCAGGGTGTCATGTGGTGAGAATGGCTGAGCAAGAGAGAAGAGAGCTAACTCCTCACTAAGCTCCTTTTAAAGCCTTCAAAACCACACGCATTACTCCATGAATGGATCAATCCATTTAGAAGGGCACAGTCCTCACAATCTAATCATCTCTTCAAGGCCCCACCTTTCCATTACCATAATAAGATTTCCCACCCGCTCAATAGTTACAGGGGGGATTAAGCTTTAATGAGTTTTGAGGGGACATTCAATCTACAGTAATTATCTTCTAAGATACATGAGCCGTACAAAAGCTTATGTATAACATAATTTAGATCATAAAGCTGAATGATAAACAGCCCATGAACCAATAACCTGCATCTTCCTATTTGCTCCCTGCCTCTCCCAGGAATAACCACCACTCTAAATCAATCTCTTCTAAACGCTTACTTAAAACATTTTCACTCCTGTATTTATGCCTAACTATATATTGTTTAATTTTACTTGCTTCGGGCTCTATAAAAATATTATGTTGCTTCATGGAGCTGTAGTTTATCTTCATTGCCACATAATATTCCATTGTGGGGGATGTTTAGGTTCATTTCTCTTATGCATATACTTAGGAGTGGGATTCTTAGGTCAGTCAGTATAAGTATGTGAATGTTCAACTTTACAAAATAATGCCAAATTGTTTTCCAAAGTGTTCATATCAATTCGTACTCCTTCTAGCAACGTATAAGAGTATCTGTTTATATCCTCTCCAGCACCTGGTCTGGTCAGACTTAATTTTTGCCAATAAAGTGTAAAATGATAGCTTTTCAATGATCTTAATTTATATATTTTTTCTGGTTAATGATGATATTGAGCTCCTTTTTATAATTATATTGGCGTTTGCTTCTTTATAAAATACCTGTTTATGTATTTTGCTCATTTCTTTTTCTTTTTTTTTTTGTGGGTTTTTTTCCTGTTTATTTAAAGGAGTTCCTTATATATTTTGTAAACAAATTGTTTGTTCTTTATGTGTGTTTCAAACATTATATTTCAGTTTGTGGCTTTTCTTTCCACTGTTTTGTGGTGGCTTTTGGTGAATATAAATTATTGATTACAGTACCAATGTTTATTAATTTTTATTTTATTTTATGTTTAATCCTTTCTATGTCTTAAAAATCCATCCATTCACCAAGATCAAAAATATATTGTCTTATATTTCCTTCTAAAAGTATTTTTAATTTTGTTTTTCACATTTAGGTCTTTTAATCTATTTAGAACTGATTTTTGTTTATGGTTTGAGGTAGGCATCTAACCTTATTTCCTCTTATATGGATAGCTATTCATACCAGCACTATTTGTTAAATAGTATTTCCTCTCCTCGCCGATGTGTAGAGTAGCCTCTGTCATACACCAAAGCTCCGAATGAGTGTGGGTCTATTTCTAGTCCCTCTGTCCTGTTCCAATAGTCATTTTGTCTATCTCTGCACCAATACCACACTCTCTTATTCTCTCTAATTTCATGAATAAGCCTTTATATTAGGACAAATCTCTAACTTATTCTTCAGGAGTACCTTATCTATTCTTGACCCTTTGCTTTTTCATACACATTTTAGAATGAGCATGTCAATTTCTGCACACACACAAAACAGTTGAAGGTTTGGTTGGAACTGTAACTCTCCTTTGGGGAGAAATTGACGTCTTCATGATATTGAGTGTTTATATCCATGAACATGGGATCTCTCTCAATTTACTTATGTATTCTTTAAAGTATCTCACTCCAGTTAAATAATTCTAGAGTTCAATAAAGTTTAATGCATAAAGATTTTATCCATTTCTAATTGGAATCATTTCCTGGTACATTTGTTTTTGGTTGCTGTTATAATATATGTCTTTCTTATTTCTAACTGATGCCCAGTGTTTGCTAATGGTGTATAGAAATGCAATTTATAGGGCCGGCCCGGTGGCGCACTGCTACAGTGCGCCACTTGGGAGCGCGACGGCGCTCCTGCCGAGGG
>NW_007730154.1:21245-43509 GCF_000696425.1 Galeopterus variegatus
TTGCGATCCGTTGCCGGACACGAAAAAAGACAAAAAAAAAGGAAAAAAAAAAAAAAAGAAATGCAATTTATATTTGTATATAGCAGCATTTTGCTAGACTAATTAGTCTAATGACATATATATATATATATTCTTTTGAGATTCTATGTATAAAATTGCTCCATTTTCTTTATTTTAAAAGAGATATGATAATAATTATTCACCTGCTTATGAGTTATAAAAAAGTTAATACATGTAAAGTGCTTATAAATGTAAACTCTACACTGTTGTCATCATTGTTACTTAAAAGTAAAGGCTTTATTGTTTTTATAAAAGTTTTACATGCATTATAAAAACTAGAGCCATACAGAGAAGTACAACAACAAATTGTCCATTACCCAGGAAAAAATAGGCTTAACATTTGGTGAACATCATGTCAGAATTCTATGATTGGATATTATAACATAATATCCAATAAATATAAATAGAACATAAATATATATATGTACATATATATATACACATACGCACACATACATATATATGGTAAAATCATTTTTATAAAAGTAGAATCATATTTCACCTAATTAAAAATGTTAAATTTTAATATTATCGGGAGAGTGCGGTGCTGGGAGTGCAGCGGTGCTCCTGCCGCGGGTTTGGATCCTATATAGGGATGACTGGTGCGCTCACAGTGCTCACTGGCTGAGTGCGTTGCGGCTGGTCTCAAATAAAAAACAGGACAAAAAAAAATTAATATTATTTCTGTTTAAACAAAAGTTTTCCTTTTTTGATGGAATAGCTGATTTTAGGTAAATTTCCTCATCACGAGAGATACTAGTCTGTAATCCTACGTAGGTTAAGAATAAAGATTTTAGAAAATCATTAAGCAGTTGCGTCAGTAGGTTTCTTTGAACCACGTGTTTTAATTTTTTGCAGCATGTCTTAACACCCCACTGTAAAAGATGGGCATCTCTCTCACACTCCTCCATTCCTCCTTTCTCCATCTACCTGTTTCTGTTGCACACTTTGTTTTGCCACGTGTGCCGGCTTGGGTTCTTCGAGAACAGAAAGAAATGCAAAGGGTTATTGGGAGTAACTGTGGAAGAAAAGGCAGGAGAGGCCTGCAGTGCTGAAGGGGGAACTGAGAGGAGGAGCTCCCTGTTGGCCACACCAGGGTCTATCGGATTTACCATCAGCAAAGCATAGCCCTGTGTCACGTCACCTTTGCTGTAGTTGTGACGATGTGTGCTACTCACCACGGCTGTTTCACCATGCCTTGTCTATGCTAGAGCTCTTTATTTTGCTCATCTCTTATTTGGCTGGATATCTTGTCTAGTGTTTCCTTTGAGAAGGATTCATGAGTTCTATATTCCTGAATTATTTAATATTTGAGAATGTCTGCCTTTTGCTTTCTTCTTGAAGGGTAATTTGGCTGAGCCCAACTCTTTTTTCCCTTTGTGTTGCTTTAGACCTTGCTCTGTTGTCTTCTCTTACTAAATGATTCTGTGAAGTGTCAGATTCACAGCTTCTTCCCCTTGTAAGTTATTTGCTTTTTTCCGGTTGTATGTTTGAACAATTAATTCTTTAACATTGATGGTTAGTAACAACCGAGGTATATTTCATGATCACTTTGTATCAAATTTTCCTGATATATATGTGCCCTTTCAATTGATACATTTGCTTTTTCCTTCATTTCAGGAAAATTTTCCTGTATCATATCATGGAATAATGTGTTCATAGGGTTGTCTACTTTCGGGGCATTTGTTTTCCTTCTCTTTGAATGCTCTTCTTGCCCTCCATATCCATTACCTTCTCTTTAATTACTTTCACCTCTTTGATTTTTCCTTTTAGATTTTCTATGATTACCTCACATTGCAACTCTGTGCCATTAATTTGATTTTCAACAGTGTCTAGTCTCTTCTTAACTGTAATTTATTTATTAGATCTATCAATTGGTTCTAAGTTTGGTTCCTTAGCTGGGCAACATTATTTTTTATTTTGTTATCTTACCTTTTAGTTTTTGTGTAACTGTGTTCATCTATACATATATATGTGTGTGTTTGTGCATCTGTGTGTGTGTAGACGTGTGCAGCACTCACAGGAAGTCTGGTTCTCTGTTTTACATTGTATTTTCGTGCACACTTTATTCTTCAACTATTTCTCTCATTTCCTGCCACCCTCCAGGCTCTCTTCCTCTGCCCTGCCTTGACCTCCTTCTTTCAGTAGTCCCTCTGCACTCACCACCTGCCATCCCTTTATTCTTTCCAGCGTCAGTGACAGAGGCAGCTCAGTCCAGCCTTTCCCCCAGTGCGATGCCTTCTGTGGCACACGTGCTCATCGCACCTGGGGCTAATTTGTCGTTCTCTCTTTGAGCTACAATTTGAAGACTACGTGTTGCTCTCAGGCAGGTTTCCTGTAGTCTAAGTTTGAGGGGAGTGAGCGGGAGCAAAGGGGTTCTCTGCCAAGGCTGAGCAGGGTGAGACTGAAGAGCCCCTGTTCTGACATCTCCCTGGGTCAACTCAGCTGAGGGCATGTTCTCCCCAAATGGGACATTTGGTACATTTTATGTGCTAAATATGGCAGCCCCACGCTCTGGAAGATGGCAAACTCTTTTCCCCTCTGCTGAGCTCCCACTGTGATATGGAGGAGCTTCTTCTACTCTTTTTCAAAAAAGAGTTTATTATTATTTATTTATTATTATTACTAATACTATTTTATTATTATTAATACTATTTATTATTATTATTTTTTACATTCTAAGATGTTGTGGGGTAGTTGGGGGCAAGGTGGAGGGAGGAAGAAATGGGGGAGGGGTGGGAAGAGGGGCTGGCCCACACCTGGCTCCTTCGCTGACCTGGTGGCAGAGGGCAGGAGGGTGTGGCTGAGGCCACAGCCACCCCTCATGCCAGCTCAGGAGCCTGGGGGGCTTCCAGCGGTGGCTTGGTCATTGCTGGGCTGGATGCAGATGTTGGAGGGCATGGCTGAGGCCCTCGGCTCCTGCCCAACCCAGCTCGGGTGCCTGGAGGGCTTCCAGCATTGGCTGTTGTCGCTGGGCTGGATGTCTGCGCTGGAGAGGCATGGCCAAGGTCGTCGGGCCCCCACGGAGCTTCCAGTGGCAGCTCAGTCATTGCTGGGCTGGATGCAGATGTCTGGGGGACACGAGGAACTTCTGCTCTTGAGGGTTTAACTTCACTCTTGCCAGACTGCCCTGCGCTGCTCTCCGTGAGCCCCCCATGGCAGGAGTTCTGTGAGAATTATCCAGCATTAATTTCTTTCTTCAGAAAAGCTTCCAGGGGTTGGGGGCAGGAGTTAGGAATTACACATCCTTGTGCCAAACTAGAATCTCCTCCTCCGCTGGCTGCCCTTTTCAATGTTTATGGCATGAGGTGGTTACGGCTAGTGAATTTTGCTTTTATGAATCCTTTTTTTCACTTGGTTGGGTATTGGAGGAGGAGGCGAGTCCCTGATTCATTTCTTTCTGCCATTCTCATCTGGGAGTGCTCCTCTTTAATTGTTTGTTCATTCACCGAGGACTTATATCACCCACTGTGATAAGGCTGTCACAGATGCTGGAAGAAGATTTTACACTTTACACTTTATTTTGACATTCTGGGTTCGTGTCCTGTCTTCCCATTAGACCGAGAGCTCCTTCAAGGCAGGAATGGGGCACTGGGAATCTTGGTCCTCACCTGGAGGGGTGGTAAATATTTGTCGAACGGATGGCTGAATTAATAATGAGATGCAAAGTCCGAGGAGGGGCGTCTGGGTTTAGGAAGGATGTTGGAGCCCTGATCTCTCTGGCTGCAGCGTTGTGGTGGGGATACAACGAAGAGACCGCTTAGCCCTGCCCTTCATCAGTCTCTGCTAGAAGGTATATGACTAGTCACTAACTGAGGGCTCCAGATCTGGTTTAGTCTGGTACCATAAGACTGTGGCAAATTAGTTGAGAGAATCTAGAAACAAGCTATCAATGCAAAGGATTAAGGATAGGAAAAATTTACTGGGGGCTCCAGGATGAGTGAGACCCATTTGTGGTTCTAAGGGGAATTTGTCATCAGGTGGGGAAGACAGACAAGCAAGCCTGCCTGGGACAGACGGGTTCAGTGGAGGGGCACAGAGATGTGAGAGGGCTTTGGGCGACTGGCCAGTAGGGCGGATGCGGGAGGCTGAGGGCAGCCCAGATGCAGCAGTGGGGCTCAGAGGTGTCAGAAATCAGGATCTATTCTGAGAGCTGTCAGGGCAGCAAGGGACACAGATGAGGCTCTCGGCAGAGAGCAGATTGCAGAAGGGCCTGTGTGCCCTTCTAAGGGGTTGGACTGAAGTCAGCGTGGAGTCCCAGACAAGCTGGAGTAGAGGTCATGGGATTCTCCTTCTGCTGCCTCCTGCAAAGAGCATTAGTGGAATTGCCCCAAATAGGCAGGCTCGCACCACTCTCCTGATAATCACCAGCTATGCTGTCTGGGCAGCCTCTACACACCTGCCAATCCGTATCTAAATTCCTGATGCCCAGGAAAAGTTTTGACCTCATGTGCATTTTGAGGTCTAACGAGGAGAAGGAGATGAGGAGAAGCCCGTCCCCTGTTTACATCCTGTGGGAAGACAGATGTTTCTGGAGCATCTTATCAACTTATCTCTTCCACACGGTCTCTGACCTTTCTCTTCAGTGACTCAGTGAGTCTAAGTGTCTGGTCTGGGTGACTTTGAAATCTTCAAAAAAAAGTTATAATTTTAGCCAACTGGAAACATATATTCAGAATTCTCTTTTTGTATACAACTAAAATGGCATGATTTTCTCCAAAAGTGTCCCCCAAGAAGAAAGCTTGTGAGACCTAGCCCCTCCTCTGGGTGAGGCTGATTCTGAGAAGTCACCTTGGGATGTACCAGGGCATGTCCCATGCAAGTGTGAGTGGTGGTGAGTGATGAGGTATGTCATTTGGATCCTGCGTCTGCACCAGGTGGGCAAGCATCTAATGAGGACCTTCTGGGTACCGTGCTGGGCTTTGAGGACTCAGAGCTAATTAAGGCTTTGGTCCTAGACCACCAGGAGCTCATAGTGTATTCAAGGACAGCAGCTAAACACATGTGAACTAATCACGTGACTGTGCAAGATGACACCAGATATGTCAAGTACCTTCTTCTGTGTGCACAGCTCACAGTACAGCCTGGGGTAGGAGTTACAACGTGGTTCCTTCCATTCCTACAGAATCCTGGGATTATCAGACGGAGCAGGCAGGGGCCAGGGCTACGGTAAAACCAGACCCTTCATTACAAGCTTGAGAGGGTTTCTTGCTGCCTTGCAGAGATTTGTGGCCTGGCTCTGTAGGTTTCATCCTATTCTGGAACGAAAAGGAGAAAATCAAAATCTGGAACAATATGTAATGGGTTGAAAAGGTCCTCCAAAACGTTCACGTCCACCCAGAACTTCAGAATGTAACCTTATTTGGAAACAAGGTCTTTGTGGGTGTAATTAAGGTAAGGGACGAGGTGAGATCCTGCCGGGTTAGGGTGGGCCCCACATCCAATGACTGTGTCCTTATAAGAGACAGAAAAGGACACACAGAGACACAGGCAAGAAAGCCATGTGAAGACAGAGGCAGAGATTGTAGAGATGCAGTCACAAACCAATGAATGCCAGGAGCCACCAGATGCTGGAAGGGACAAAAAGGATCTTCCCCTAGAGCCTTGGATGGGACACGACCCTGCTGACACCTTGCTTTTGGATGATTTCTGCCTCCAGAGCTGCAAGAGAACAGATTTCTATTGTTCTAAGACACCATGTTTATGGCAATTTGTTATGGCATCCCTAGGAAACTAATACACAATGTGATACATTTTAAAAATAACAACCTCAGTGTGAATTTTACATTGTGGTCTCACCTGCCTTCTGGTGGCTCAGCCAGGACCATCAGCAAAAGGAAAGGGCCAAGGTTGCCCCAGGGAGTTCCAGGGTCCCTGCAGCTTCCCTGCTAACCCTGCTCTCGTCCTGCCCTTCGTCCTGCTGCATCCTTCTCTCCTTGCTCCCCTTGTCCCTCACTAACCCCTTCTGTGGTCCTGAAGTTTTTAGAACCAACAGTGTCGACTGCTCTACTGAGTTCTGAGATGGTATTGATGAGCATTGCTTGCTCATGGCTTCTGAGGCTGAGTTGCTGGAAAGTTCTCCCAGAATTGTCTTCCTGCACGGACACTCTGGAGATGACCTGCAGAGGCTTGCTCAGAGGCTCAGGGAGTGCAGTGGTGAGGCCCAGATGACAATGTCAGGAAATCAGTCCCCCCATTGACTATGCAGATGACTCTCACGTGACATGTCACCCCTCTGAGCTTGTTTCTTCGGTTGGGTATTAAGAAACAATGCATCTTTGGGCCGAGCCCATGGCACACTCGGGAGAGTGTGGCCCTGGGAGTGCAGCAGCGCTCCCGCCGCGGGTTCGGATCCTATATAGGGATGGCCGGTGCGCTCACAGTGCTCACTGGCTGCGCGCAGTGTGGCTGGTCTCGAAAAGGGACAAAAAAAAAAATGCATCTTCAAGAAATCGTTGTGAGGACTAAATGAGATGGGGGATGCAAAATGCTCACTGGCTGCGCGCAGTGTGGCTGGTCTCGAAAAGGGACAAAAAAAAAAAAATGCATCTTCAAGAAATCGTTGTGAGGACTAAATGAGATGGGGGATGCAAAACCACTTTATAAAAATAAAAGCAATAGGTGAATGAAAGGTTTAATTACTGTCATCTGAAGGAGCTGCAAATACAAGTTAAGTGAATGAGATTGCAGCCCAGTATTTCCAGGCCCCACCTGCAAACTGTTCTCCAGATACCAGCTGGAATGTCTAGGGAAATAGTCTCCATTGCCCCCCAGTTAGCTCAGCTCCTACAAACAAGCCTGAAAATGCAGCCCACATACCCCCTGCAGCTCAGGTGGACCCCCCGAGAGGGATGAGGCTGCTTGCTGTCCCCATTTGGGGTCAGAGGAGCACGTGACCCTGCCAGGGGCCACAGTAGTATGGGGTGAGAGAGCCAAAACCTGTCCCATGTTTGAGAAGAGCAGGGACCAGCACATTTTCTCTGAGAGGACCAGATAGTAAATATCTTGGGTTCTGGGCATCTCTGTCACAACCCTCAATTCAATGCTGCCATTGTGGTGTGAAAGCAGCCAAAGGCAATATGTAAAGAAACAGGCATGGCCATGTGCCAATAAAACTTTATTTGCAAAACCAGGTGGTGGGTTGGATTTGGACCTCAAGCTGTAGCTTGCTGGCTTCTGATGTAGAGGAGATTGGGGGAAAGTTTGGCTGACTTTTGTTTTTTGGAGCAGCTTTATTTATGAGATTTTGGTCAGCAAAAGTCACCAGTATAACACAGCCTGATGCTTTAGGATGGAGCCTTGTTTGATGTGTGTGCCTTCCAGAAGGGCTACCCAGGAAGTACAGCTGCAGTAGACATGTCTTCAGTGGCCAGGCCTCGCCTTCACGGTGCCAGGAGTTGGGATTTTCTTTTCCATACTGCCATGTCAGTGCATTGCAGCAGCCTGACAGCCAGTCGTTTCTAGAAGTGAAACAAAACAGAACTCCTGTGGAGGAATTTCTGACTCTACTTTTTCCCCAAGACTGACAGGTCAGAGAAAAGCCAGTAACATTTGCCAGAGACGTGGTGGAGCTGAGTAAAATTGTTAGTTAATTCACACTTTTATTGTAACACGGATGGCTGGGCCCCGAGGAAAGCTGGACGTTGTTTCCTTGCTAGTCTGAATTCAGAAACACTCCTCTGGCTTTGTTCTTATCATGAACATCATTACTTAATTAGGTGGCCGTGTGTTAAGTCACTTCTCTGAGCCAGGTGCTGCACGGGGCTCTTTGCGTTCATCTCAGATCTTGACAAGAACCCAGCTGTGGGAGGCAGTATCAACCCCATCTACACATGAGGAAACAGAGGCTCAAACAGGCCAGGCAGATTGTCTCCACCAAACAGCCGTTTAAATGATGGAGCTGGGGATGAGAGGCAGGTTTGTCAGACTACAAAACCCATGCCTTCTACACCCAGATCCCAAGGGCACCCCAGTCCCAATGTATAGTGAGCCCTTTGGCCTGGGTTATTACTGAGAAAGACCCCAACTCTGAGCCTCCTTGCTTTCTTGTTGGGGTTGCTCTCAAGCCCTGTCTTAAAATGAATATTATTACTTCATAATGCACAGGGTCAGCTGTGCAGAACTTGTGGCACTTCCCGTGGTCATGGCTCGCTGGTCAGTCCAGAAAGTCCTCTACTCCTTCAAAAGTGCCCCACATGGATGTGGCTCTGAAGTCTCCAGGCCTGATGCACTTCATGGGACCTGGTGTATCAGCCTAAAGGGTTTTGCAGTCCCTGGTGGGTGCCTTCTGTACACACCTAGAGCCACCCGTGCATGGTCCTTATGTGGTGCCTGCACCACACGATGGTACCTGTTTATTCAGTGTTTCCTTTCCAGCCAGACTGAACACCCTGTGGCCAGAATCCAGGCCTTCTGTTCCTAGGTATCCCCAGTGCCTAGCACGGCCACTAGCAAATCGCAGAGTCTCAGTGAATGCTTGATGAATGGATGAACAAATGACCAAATTTATATGAGCTTTTGCATGGTATTATTTAAAGTCATTATTACAACAACCCTGAAGTGGGTGGATGGAGTGTATGTGATCATCCTCTCTTTCTCACAAGACAAAATAGGGGCCCTTTTTGTGGGACTGGCTCAGTCCTACAGTGAGTGATAGACTGAAAGAAGGTACTATTTCTTGTTTCCATTTATTGAGCACGCACCGCATCTGAGCATTTATTTGGGCTTTGTGCTGAGCAAAGTGCATATTTTATGTTTTTAATTTTCACAAAAACTGCAGAAGGTTAGTCCTATCTTATTTCTGTTTTATGGATGAAGAAACTAAGGCACAGAGAGGCTAAATACTTTGCCCTGGACCTGGAGTTCCTTGAAGTTAATGCCTAGATTAGAACCCAGGATCACTTGGGTTCTAAGCCAGAACATTGTCTCAACCACAACTTCTAAACATGTTGGCTTCTCCCAGCCAAGAGCTCCTTACCCCTTACCACCCGACAGGGATGGGACACTGGGGGATGGCCACCCCCCCAGGCTAGTGGCCTTGGAGATGGAAGTTAGGAGTAAGTTCTAGGTGCCTTCCTCCGAAGAGTCCCCAGGAGCCCTGGCCCTGCCCGAGTTGCTGCAGGAAGCCTGGCATGGGTCTGGATGAAGTGTTGAAGAGGGCAAAGGAGGAAGAAAGGACCTCTGTGGAGGGTCCTTCCCAGACCCTTTAAGGCTCATGAACAAAGGAAACTTCAGCGATGGTTGAGGATGTGTTGAAATGGAAACACTGCTAGCTTTGGAGCAGGGCCCCTGGCTTCAGACCTTAACTGATTTTGTGGCCTTGGGCTCATTACTGAACCTCTTTGAGGCTCAATTTAGTTGTACTTATTTGTGAAGCAGGGATACAGATACATGCACATCAGGGTCATCTCTGATGCATTCTTAATTCCAGGCTGGAGTCATGCTTTGAGGCTGCTTTGCATGGCCTCGTTCATTTGGACTTTTTAGTTACCAAAGGTAGTTATTATCACTGACAGCCGACCACGTACCATGTACCAGGTGTTTCCCTTCCTCCTCACTGACACCTGGGAGGTAGATGTCAGTATTTTCATTTTACATGCAAGAAAACAGATCCCAAAACAGAAGGGACATGCCCAAGGCCATGTGGATCTAAGTGGCAGAACTGGACTGTGGGGCCAGCTGCACCCTGGCCTGCACTTCTCTCCGCTGTGCTGCTACTCACCCCCGGTGCAGCGGGTCTGGTTGCTCCTCTTGTTTTGCCAATTTCGAATATGCTTTGAACAGACACATTAGGAGTTTTCATCAGCTGGGATATTTTTTTCTTTCCGGGTTGTTATTCTGCATCAGGAGAAACAATGAAAAGAATTTAATTCATCATTAAGTGCTGGGAAGAAAGAATGCAATAAAGGAACCACAGCCAAGGAACAGCATGAAACTAGAGGGTGATGCCCGACGGAGGCCAGCAGGCCGGAATGCAGAAGTCTCACTGTTGGCCGCTCTGCCCTACGGGAGTCCACCAGGGTCTGTTCACAGACCTTCTTGGCTGGCTGATGGGGTCTTGGGCCAGCTGGCTACTTGGCAAGTGTTCTAAGGAAACACTTGTAAGGAAAATTAGATGTGCTCAACTCTTGGATGAAGGAATACTATGGTTTGAATGTTCATGTTCCTCCAAAATTCTTGTTGAAACTTGATCCCCAATTCAATGGTGTTAAGAGGTAGAGCCTTCAGGAGGTGATTACGTCCTGAGGGCTCTACCCTCATGGATGAGATTAGTGCCCTTATAAAAGGGCTTGACAGCACCTTGTGGCCTGCCTGGGGACCTGAGGTATGGAGTCGGGCCCAGACCCAACCTCCCCCCCAACCAGGCACACCACCAGCACCAAGGAGAATGCCAAAAACATCACCTCCATGTGGCTGGCCCACCACAGCCACCACAATAACCACAGCTTTCACAAAAGTGGCTAGACACCACAACCACCACACAAATGGTCCACCAGCCACTGGAGTGCACTGACACAAGGAGAGTCACCAGCAGAGACCAAAGAAAAGAAGAGGATGTCTCTCTCCACAAAGCCCATTCCAGAGTGACAGAAGAAGCATCTGCTCTACAATAATGTTGGGGAAACTGACCACACCTCTCAGCATTGGACAGATCATCTAGGCAACGAATCAACAGAGTAACCATGACTCTTTCAGAAGGAGGGAAGAAATCTAGAGTTATCAGTGGCGGGAGCAGGGAGGGGGATGGGGAGAGATTGGACAAGGGGCATAAAGAATAAGTACAATTTGCAACAATACACATACTAGTAATATTGATTTGATCCACATATATTAACATTGAACTTCCAAAATATTTATAATCAATTATGTTTCAATAAAAATTAAAAAATAAATTTTTCCTGAAGTACTACTGGTCAGCCCCAAAAGAAAAAAAATTTTTTCCCTGAATTTACTCTCTCTATGAAGCTTTCTTTGATTAATTCAAAAGCTTCTATTAAAAATTTCCAAGATAAATATGTTTGCAACAGTCTAAAATGAAGAATACATATTCTACAGTAATAACTAAATAAGGCTGGCCAGTTAGCTCAGTTGGTTCTAGAGCATAGTGTTATAACACCAAAGTCAAGGGTTCAGTTCCCTGCACTGGTGAGCCCCCCAAAAAGAGTAATAATAACTAAATAATACCTAATACTGATTGAATGCTTAGTATGTGTCAGGCATTGTTATAAACTCTTCACACATGTAATAAATAAAAAAAGGGCTTGATGGGGCTGTTTGTCTCTTTGGCCCTTTCTACCACGTGAGGACACAGCAACAAGGCGCCGTCTTGGAAGCAGAGAGCAGCTCCCACCAGACACTGAATCTGCCAGCCTCTCTTTGACCTTGGACTTCCCAGTTTCCAGAACTGTGAGAAATAGATTCCTTTCGTTTATACATTACCCAGTCTATGGTATTATTGTCGCAGCAGCAGGAATGGATTAAGATGGGGGCAATGCTGTATTTGTGTGACAAAATGTTTCTGGTTCTAGATTGAAACAGCCAGTGGGCAAGGAAGGCCCTGGAGGGAGGCAGGCAGGATGGTGGGGTGGGCAGGAGCCTGGACGCTGTAGCTGGGCATTCAGACCCAAGCAGGCTCCACTCCCAGCTCTGGCCGTTAGGAGAAGAGGTGAGCTACTGCAGTGCCTGGAGCTTCCATGTTTTAAGTCTATGATTAAGGACCCCAACATCCAACTCATGGGTTGTTGAGAAGATGAAAAGAGACCATCTCTGCATCATTCTTGCTCCTGTGTGTCGTGCACACATGGCCGATGCTCCCCTCCCCATGGTGGGTCATGTTTGTTGGTTTCCGTGTCTGTCTCCCCTTGCCCTGGCACTCTCCGTGGGCTGGAAGCTTGTCCTATTCCTTTTAGCACCCAGTACTGTGTCTGCGCTCCTAAGCTGGCACTGAAAAGCCCAGACCATTGCAGGATGAAGAACAACCAGAGGTCACCCTAACAGCAGCCAGAAAGTAGAACTGCCCAGTGGTGGTCAGCGTGGAACACTGATGTTCTTTCATGAGTGATGTTTGAAAGACCCACCCACATACTACAAGGTCCAGGGCAAAGTGTGGCACTGGGGTTCAAATGCATGCCCTGACCCTATGTGAGCACATGCCCGACATGCCCCACAGGAGTGCAGACACCTCTCCCTCCAATGGGGAGAGTAAAGGTCCAGCCACAGAAACATGGTGGTGGTGACAGCCCTCAGCCGGACAGGAATATTTATTGCATACCTGTTGTGCTCAAGACTGCAATGCAGAACGGGAACCCAGGGGCTGGAAGGAAGAGGAGTGAGGCTGCACTATGGTGAGTCTCAAGAACACACGAGGAGTGGGCTCCGTGTCAACCAGCTCCCGGGACCCTTTCCTCCCACTCTGCTCCTCGCACATTCATCCCCTAGTGCCGTCCAGTGAAGTCCTGCCATCTGCCAGCAGCAGGAGTCATCTGTGCGTGTTCCAACTCCAGCCCACCTTTACGGCAGCAGCTAGAGAGGAGGGGCCTGACCTTGCCCTCTTCTTCCTGGGTCCATCCCTCCTTCCCTAATGCTGTGTCTTAGAGGATGAGGAGGAGTTGGCCAAGCAGAGAGGAGCGGGAAGGGAGGACGAGACGGAGAGGGCGGCGACCCGAGGCACACGGAGGGATAAAGGAACCGCCTTCTCTGTTCCCCTGATGTTGGGGGCCCACAAGGGAGCCCAGGTCAAGGCAGAAACATCCACATGTTCACACTCCGGAAGCTGAGACGTGACATGGCTGGAAGAGAGTTTAGCCTCCCTGAATATTTGAAAGTCTTTATTTGAGAAAGTTTTAGCCAGCTTCACGAATGAATGAGTCACAGCTCTATTAAAGTCTTATAAAAGTAAGGTATATACACGATTCCATAATGACCAAACACTGCGGAAAGGTATGAGAAGGAAGAGCCAGTGTCTTCCCCTCCCCCTGCCAGCCCCCCACAATGCACATCTGTGTTTAGTTCTTCTGCTGAGTTACTGCCAAAGCCCTAATTAAAACACTTATCCTGGGTGTTGATTTAGCCCTACAAAGTCACAACTTGTGCACTGCCCTCGCCTCCAGACACACTGTAAAAGATGAGCCTTGGCTCTTTCCCTTCCTCTCCCCCTTAATCTTTATTTGTTATTGTTTTCATTACTTTTAAAACTTTAAAAGTAACAAAACAATTTTTATGCAACTTCTACACAGTTTGCATAATTTATGAATTAAATTATAGAAGCAACATAATATTTTTATACATAAGCATAGTCTACCTTTTCTTTCTTAAAGTTTTTGTGTGTGTGCGTGGTAAAATACACGTAACATAAAATTTACCATTTTAATTATTTTTCAGTGTATAGTACAGTGGTATGAAATGCATTCACCTCACCGCTCTCTCCAAAACCTTTTCATTTTCCCAAACTGAAACTGTCCCCATTACACTCTAACTGCCCTTCTCTCCTGTCCCCCATCCCTGGCACCCACCATTCTACTTTCTGTCTCTATGAATCTGACTTGTACGAGGTTCTCCCTGCAGGAATCATACAGGATTTTTCCTTCAGTTCACCATGTCTCGAGTGACTGACTTTCAACCATATGTGTGCCTGCATCCCCTACCAAGTGGGAAGAGGACATCGGTCATGCTTCCGGTGTCACACAGTAAGTTGCAGTGCCGGGGTGGTGGAGGTGGGGGTGGAAATGTCAGACTTGGGTTGTTCTGACTCCAGAAGCCTCTGCATCTCCACAGTTCTGCTATCTTGGCATGAATGGGCATTGGAACCTAAGAGATGTGGAGCTCTTGGGGGAATTCCTGTCTTACAAAAGAGGCACGTGGCTTGCTGGTGTGTCAGGGCACTTGCTCTGGCCTGCAGAGCAGGTCCCCAGTAATTCTAGTGCTCCTGTGCTCCGTGAGGAAGACTCTCCTAGTGGGAAGGGTAAGGTGCCTGCCACCCAAAGTCCGAGCCCTCCTTCGCGGTGGCTCCGACTGCAGGCATGCAGACAGAGCTCCTCAAGACTCTTGAAGCTTAGGCGTGTTTTTGCACGAAGTCTTGTTTATTCCACTTTTACCATTTCTCCTGGCAAAGATTTTCCCCAGCCAGGGCCAGAGTCATTTGGGGACAGCTGACCCCTGGGCTCTCCTGAGATGGCTTAGGAGCCTGGATACAGCCTTCTGCTTTGAGGAGCAATATTCCTGGCCAGACATGAAAGGAAAGATTATAACAGCCCATTTTCTCCACGCAGCTTATCCTGATTAAGTGGGAATCAGGCAGAAATCCGCACCCTGCAGTCCTTACTCATCCTGCACCACCAACCACCTCACCCTGAGGAAGCCTGGCAAGACCCAGGGGGGAGTTGCAGGGTACACTGAGTTTGTGCCAGGTACCCGACGTGCAGGGCCGAACCCAGTGGCACGGTTCACTCCCATTCTACCGAGGAAGGAGCAGGTGCACAGAGAGCCAGCGACACTTGCCCCAGGTCGCACAGCAGTAGTAATGGAGCTCGGGTTGAAACCGGACCCACCCAGGACAGCACCTGGGCTCCCTCCTCCCTGCTATTTGTCTTCTGTGGGCCGAGGAGCTGGGCTTTGCCTGTACATGGTGTTCCCTGGTAACATCAAAATGAGGTTGCGTAATGCTGTGACTGCGCTTGGTGTGTGGGATGCTGGGCGTGTGGGCCTCGAAGGGGGTCAGCCCAGGTTCAGCTGAGGCCCCAGCCCGCTGCGTCCGGGGGGGAATCCTCCGCCCACCGGAGCGGGAAGAGCCCCGTTAGGAAGCCAAGGCCCAGGTTGATTTATGGAGGGTGGAGGCTTCGGTAATCCCATTGATACAGCACTTTAAAACTCCCAATCATAGCACTGCGGGCTCTCGGGCTGGCCTGCTACTTGCTGGGCTACACCCACACCTGTTTTGAGCATTTTTAATATTTTTATAGGGACCGTGGGGCAGATGATTTATGGCTATCTCGCCCCTTCCAGCACTTCTACGATGCCGTGACAAGCGCGTCTGGAAAGGATGGCAGGAGACACAGAAGAGTGAGAAAGGATCTGGGCCACACTTGCCTGCATCAGGAGGGTCAGGCCACGCTCAGGCCTGGGTAGGAGCTGGGCAACATGCTTTCTGAGACTTTCCAAAACGTCATCTTATTAGAAATGAACTCTAGAACCCCTGGGCCTGGTGAACCAGACCTCTGAGGCCCACGTTGAAACATGAGTGGTTCATAGGGCAAAGCAATTTGGGCCGGGTTTGGGCCACACTGGCATTCTCTCTGGTCTTTCCATTTTAGAGCAGTAATTCACTGTATGATGGAAACTACTCTGAGATGACCGAGGGAACACTGGCCTTCAAAGCACATAAAGCGAATTCAAAGGAAAGGCTCCCCTTGGCCCGTGACCAGCCAGGGCAGAAAGCTCTGCTCGGGGGCCGAGACCCGCAGGTGCATGGTGCTGCGCAGAGAGGCCGACCCGTCCACACTGCACGCAGGGACCCGGGTCCAGCCATCCACATGTGCTAACCATCGCTGGGCAGACACGCCCCGGCAGGGCTCCCAGACTAGCATGATGCGCGAGGTAAACGGGGTGCTCTGGGGTCAGGGAGACAGGTGCCCACTCGTGGAGGTCTCTCGGGGCCAAGCTGAAGACTCCGGGCCCTGCCCTTGGGGCAAGAGAGCAACCCTTGGGTTTATTTGTGTAAATTTTATTTTTAACTGACAGATAATATTTGTAAATATTATATATTTACGGGGTCCAATGTGATGTTTTTATATATGTTTACATTGTGGAATGTTTAAATCAAGAGAATGAACAAATCCATCACCTCACATACTTATTATTATGATGATGATGATTTGGTGGTGAAAACATTTAAAATCTACTCTGTTGGCAATTTTGAAATATGCAATGCGTTATTGCTTATTATAGTCATCGCTCTGTGCAATAGATCGCTAAACCACATTCCTCCCATCTAACTGCAACGTCGTATCCTCTGATCGGCACCTCCTCCAGCCCCATCCATGCCCTCTCAGCCTCTACTTTCTACTTCCATGAGTTAAACGTTTTTTAGTTTCCACATATGAAGTGATTTTTCTCAAAAGAAGAAAGACATACAACTGGCCAACAGGTACATGAAAAAATGCTCAACAGCGCTAACCATCAGGGAAATGCAAATTAAAATCACAATGAAATGTCACCTCACACCTGTTAGAATGGCTAGTAACAAAAAGATGAAAGATAAGTGCTGGCCAGGATGTGGAGAAAAGGGAGCCTTTGTGCACTGCTGCTGGGAATGCAAATTAATATAGCGTTGGGTTTTATGAAGAGAGGATGCTGATTCACTCAGCAGATGTGCTCATTCATTCAGTATTGACCCCCTATGGTGTTCCTGGCTCCAGGGCAGATACCATGTTAGGGGTGCTGAGAAAGTGGTTGAGAAAGACTATTCTGGAATTGGCATGGGGGAAGTTTGGAGGATCAGGAGATTAGAGGCTTTGCAGTCATTCCAATGAGAAACAGCAGAGAAGAGGCCAGGGGGGTAGTCAGGCCTCAGGGAGGTGGGGCAAGCTCTGTGGGAGTGGAGGAGAGACTGGAGAGGTGGACCCCACTGTCGGCACCAGCTGCGTGTAGCCAGAGCTTGCAGCAGGCCCAGGAGAAGGCAGCCGTGGGACAGGAGAGCCTTGCTGGTCTGGTGGGGGGATGTGCTCTAGAGTTATAGGACAGGGTTCATGTCCAGACTCTGCCACCGCAGCTGTGAGACTTTAGATAACTTCTTTGAGTCCCAGGGTCCTTGTCCCTGAGGTGAGTCTGTGTTGCTAACACACATGTTCCAGGGACCCAAGAACACACTGTCACCACAGCTGCTCCGCACACAGACCTACAAACTACAGACGCCATGTCTTTCCCCACCAGCTGCTGCAAACCAGCCGTGAAGCCCAGCCAACTCCATTCCCTGGGACTCCAAGTAACTTCTGACCTTAATCCACCTCTTTGGTAACATTTATTAATTACCGTACTTGAGACAGCTTTGTGCCAAGAAGTTCACAGCATCTTCTGACCTTGACCCATTAATCTCATTAGCATCCCAGGGAGAGCGGAAGGCACCAGCCGAGTCCTGTGATTCCCATCCACCCCGCTGTCGCTCACAAGGGGAGGGGATGGGGAAACTTGAGCAAAGAGAGCTTGGCCTGGACGCCCTTCGTGAGTCAACGGCAGGCCTGGAAAAGAAGTTGAGTTTCCCAGCTAAGGCCCTGGGCCATGCTGCCAGTGCAGGCTTCCTTCCTTACAAAACAGCATTGTTCATGCCCCTGAAGATGCCCCCGTCCCCCAGCATAGGCAGTCATCAATATCTAAGTGATGATGGCACTAAGAGTGTTTGAACTGAGCTCTGAAGAAAGGTGTTTTATCATGGGGCAGTACAGCGTGGCCATCTCTCTCCTCTGAGTATCTTCTGCAGAAAGCACCCTCCCCAACAAAAGGGTTTGGCTTCCAGGTGGAGGCTGCATCCATCACCTGTTTGGGGAGCATCACAGCTGTGGGGTACCCCAGGGCACTACCTGCCAGGGCAGGGCTGCTCCCTGGGGTGCTGGGCGGGGGGGGGGGGACCCACAGCCAGAGACAGCTGGATAAGGAAGAAACAAGATGTTCTTTCTTCTGCCTGTATTGCCCTGCACTCTCAAGATTCATTGTTTTTAATTTTCAGCCTAATTTTAGTCCAAGAACTTGGTGAAGCTGGAGAAGAGTCTTAAATTTTTTTTTTTTTTTTTGTAAACAAATGTGCTTTCCTGGCCAGATGTTTCTTTTTCCCTGGTTGTACAGGGCTGCGCCACTGAGCTGTCCGGCTGAAACTGAATAAATCTTTGTTTAACGGCCTCTTTGGTCCTTTACAACTAAGGGCCTCAGGAAGGAATCAGATCTTTTAATCCTTCTGGTCTTAGCCTTGAATGACCTCGCAAATGCACCATTAGCTAAAAATTCTTACAGATATTTTTGTGGCTGAACTGAAAGCACATTAGCAAAGTCCCAGACCCTAATATTGGATGGTTAATCATGTCTGGAATGGAATAACCAGGCATAGCGTGTCCCAGCAGGATGCCACTAAGAATTGAAGGCATTTCTTTTTCATTAACGGCGTACCTTGTATGATGAGGTGCACCTTAGCAGTGACCACCACGACAGCTGCCTTCTGTCTCCAGCCACATTCCCCATGTAAAATCTGAGCCCTGCCTTTAAACATGTGCAAAATGGGTCCTCAGAAGGACCCCCTGCGTTTCCATGAACTGGTTCCATCAGCAGTGTGTTGGGGTAAATCTTGAGGTATGGTGAAATGTTTTCATGGTTCAGGGAGAGCAGGCTTATTCCAGATATTTTTACTTCTGAAAGGACCCTGGCAGAAGGACAGACTTGTAAAATGTGCTGTGAGTGATACAGCTACGGCCAACCGTGGAGCTCTCCAAGTGTTGCAGAGAGCAGAAGCGGAATCTGGGCCTATTTCTTGGACAGATTTTCATGTCCTGGGAGGAAAAAAGTTATTGCTCAATCTTTAAAGTTGGGTTTTAGACCTCTGGTGTTGTAGCAGACCATCGAGCTGGCCTCAGGTGAGACTGCAGAGGATGGGAGCCCTTGCTACTCTCCTGAACCGCTCTGCCTGTGGGGACCTTCCCATGGGGCCCCAGCCCTACCACACGCCACCTCCGTGATAGCTCAGCATCATTCTTGTTCAATTCTCCATCCGTGGGGTCCTGTCATCAGCCTTCCAGTGGACATTTCTGCCTCTGATCACTTTGAACTTCGTCTGTCTATACACAGAGCAGATGACTTTTCCTCAACTCAGTCCTGATCATGACACTTTGCATTCTTCAATGGCTCCCTGTTGCTCTGGTGTGAAGTTCGGTCACCCTCACTCATTGTTTGCAACTCTTTGCCTTGCACCCCTCACTTGCTTTCTGGTCAAGAACTCTGCATGGTGTGCCCTGTGTTCTGGTCACATTGGCCGGAGGCTCTTGCTGCTTCTGTCCCTTTCTTTGCTCACTCCATTTCCTCCACCTTCAGGTAATCTCCCTTCCCCACCCAGGTGAGTGTCCAGAGACCTCATGAGCTACTGAGAGGAGGAAGCACCGGACCCAGGTGGAAGAAAGTGAGTGGGAAGGCTACTTAGTTCTGACATAAAAAGAAATCTGGAACCATAAGGAAAACCAAGGAAGATACTTTGATGACACCTCTTTAATGGAGCTGTTTTGGCTTAAGGGACATTGTAGCAAGCATCACATGTTCAGCTATATTATTTTACTAAGTGACATGCAAAACGGATACTGTGTCCTCATCTCTGAGCCTCACCCCATTTTCAAGCCCATCCTGGAGGAGGAAAATGGTGACCTGCAGGATGGAGTGGAGGTTGGGCAGCAGCTGGGAAGCGGGCATCCAGGGCTGTGTGCACTGTTCGCCGGAGCACAGGGTCAAGGGCGAATGGCCACAACTTCTCTGCAGCTCCTCCCCTCAGCTAGTGGAGTCTGTTTTACCCACCCTTGCCTCTGAGGGGGCCGGTGACTTGTTGTGACCAAAGGAAAGAAGCAGAAGTGAGGCTGTGGACATTTTGAGCCCAGACCTCTGGAGACCTTTGGGCTTCTCCATCCCACTGCTCTGTGGATGCAGGCCAGCCGTACTGGAGGATGAGAGACCCTGTGGAGCAGAGAACATTTCTCCCAGGACAGGCTCCCCAACTCACTGCCAGCCATGAGAGGGAGGCACTATTAGAGCATCCAGCCATTAGCTGACCTGCCAGCTGGCCACAGACACAAAGCCCAACAGAGATCAGCCAAGCTGGCCCAGATCAGAATGGTCCAGCTGACCCACACGATCATGAGCTTAATAGAGTGTGCTTTGTTTTAAGCCACTAAACGTTGAAGTGGTTTGTTAAGCAGCAAAGCTGATGATGTGGGGGCCATTGATCATGCAGAGGAAAGCATGTGCTCATGTTCTGTGAATTGGCCTACAGCTGAGTGACCTGCACTGAGAATAGGCTAATGGCTTGTTAGCATTCCAGGGCTCTTGCTCATCGATTTACAATTCAGACAGAACTGGCTGCATCATAATGGAACTTATGCTGGTGTCCATTTGACAATTCTGAGAATAGAACTCTGTATTTTTAAATTTTGGGTAGTAAATTACAAATAACATAAAATTTGCCATTTTAACTGTTTTAAAATGTACAACTCAGTGGCATTAAGTACATTCACTGTGCTGCACAACCATCATTACTATTTAGTCCCAGGACATTCTCATCACCCCCAAAGGAAACCCCATATCCTTTAAGCAGTGACTCCCATTATTTCCTCATCCCACTCCCCGCCCCCCGGCAACTACTAATCTACTTTCTGTCTCTATGGGTTTGCTTATTCTGAACTTTTCTTATTGATGAAATCATACAGCATGTGGTCTTTTGTGAAGACCTGGCTTCTTTCACTTAGCCGGGTTCATCCCTTCAATGTTCAGCTTTCCAAGGTTCATCCCTATTGGAGCATGTGTCAATGCTTCCTTCATTTTTATGGCTGAAGGACCCTGTGCCTCTACAGGCTGCTTGGCTCTGCTCACCTGATTGGACTGTGTGGACACTAATGGCTCCGCTGCGCCAGGTACCATTTTGAGTGTTTCACCTGACTTCCTCATTGACCCCTCACAGCCACTGACCAGCTGGGTGGTGTTCTCTTCTGCATTTGACAGATAAGGGAATGGAGGAATAAAGAAGTTAGATATCTGACCAGTGTCATGCAGCTGGTAAAAGGTGGCTCAAAGAATAGTTTCATTCTGGCACCAGGGCTGTTCTGTTCACTGCCTTCTGGATAGTGGAAGACACCAGGTGACAGGGCACTCTCTTATTCCAGCTTCACACTGCACAGAAAAGCCACCATTCAACTTCTGACAGTCCATTAAGCATGTGCACCAACACACTTGTATTATTTATTTTGAGATGTTTATTATTTTTTCTGCTTAGAAAAATAATACCTCCTTATAAGAATCCAGACAACCAAATGTAAAGAGAGAAAGAGAGAGAGAGAGAGAGAGAGCTGCTGATAAAAATAAGGAAAGAAAAAAATGGAAAAAAATGAATTGGAAAATGAAATGTAGAAAATGTAAGGGAAAAGTCTACTGTGATGTGTTTGTGGGGGAGTGACGGGATGCAGTGAGTGTCTGGGAGATTTATGTGAACATTACTTGGTATAAGTACCGTAATTTTTAAAAACGACAAAGCCATTTTGATGTAGATGCATCAAAAACTCTCTGGTATCAAAACAGCCTTGTCAGAGTTGCTGAGTAAAAATGGTCACATCTGACGTCCTGCATCAGGGAAAGGCGGGTAATAACAGGAGCTCTCTTCCAATTTCTGCAGGGCTCAAAAAGAAGAAAATTGCACCAAATGCTATTTTCAGGTCTCTGGATTCCAGGCAGCTTAATCAGTGCTTTTGCAGGTAATATTCCATAAACTCTTCCCAACCACTCTCTGGGGTAGATGGTTCCACCTCCAGCACATGGATGAGGTTCAGCGGTAAGATGCCCTCTGTGATGTCATGGAGGCCAGGATCTGCACCCCATGTCCTGACCTTTCAACCTTGTGATGTACCTGCGGGTTTGCAGGTACCTCCTGCGAACCTCCTCTCTGTATGAAACAATTAAGCCCCTTATGGCCCCAGCTGGGCTGGGCAGAAGGCTGCATACACATTTGTCCTCATCACTCATGAGAAGGCCAGATACAGCTCAAAGATCACATCCTGCTCATGGTCTCCCCAACATTAGCTTTACTTGGTGGCCAACAAGCATTAGCATCTTGCTGTCCCTGTCTTATATTCAGTGACTTTGAAATGACATCCCCTCTTCTAGTCCTATGAAATGCCTCCTTGATCAGCCCTACTTTCTGATTGCTACTGATTTATTTCTTCTTTCCCTCTGCCCCCAGAGGACTGAGACTGGCTTACAAAACATATGCACACACTGAAGCAAGAATAGATCAAGAAAGCAAGGCATGGTGCTGCACGGGTGCATTGTAAGGAGCCAAAGAAAATTTTGTTCACTGATGGAAACGCTGCCTGATCTCACAGCTGCCAGGCTGAGTTCTCAGCATCCACTGCAGAGAGAAGAATGCATTCATTCACGGGGTGGGCATGGCACTTTCCCTCTCTTGTTCTCCTTTGGTACT
>NW_007730154.1:44509-49586 GCF_000696425.1 Galeopterus variegatus
TCTCCATCCGTGGGGTCCTGTCATCAGCCTTCCAGTGGACATTTCTGCCTCTGATCACTTTGAACTTCGTCTGTCTATACACAGAGCAGATGACTTTTCCTCAACTCAGTCCTGATCATGACACTTTGCATTCTTCAATGGCTCCCTGTTGCTCTGGTGTGAAGTTCGGTCACCCTCACTCATTGTTTGCAACTCTTTGCCTTGCACCCCTCACTTGCTTTCTGGTCAAGAACTCTGCATGGTGTGCCCTGTGTTCTGGTCACATTGGCCGGAGGCTCTTGCTGCTTCTGTCCCTTTCTTTGCTCACTCCATTTCCTCCACCTTCAGGTAATCTCCCTTCCCCACCCAGGTGAGTGTCCAGAGACCTCATGAGCTACTGAGAGGAGGAAGCACCGGACCCAGGTGGAAGAAAGTGAGTGGGAAGGCTACTTAGTTCTGACATAAAAAGAAATCTGGAACCATAAGGAAAACCAAGGAAGATACTTTGATGACACCTCTTTAATGGAGCTGTTTTGGCTTAAGGGACATTGTAGCAAGCATCACATGTTCAGCTATATTATTTTACTAAGTGACATGCAAAACGGATACTGTGTCCTCATCTCTGAGCCTCACCCCATTTTCAAGCCCATCCTGGAGGAGGAAAATGGTGACCTGCAGGATGGAGTGGAGTCACCTCTTTAATGGAGCTGTTTTGGCTTAAGGGACATTGTAGCAAGCATCACATGTTCAGCTATATTATTTTACTAAGTGACATGCAAAATGGATACTGTGTCCTCATCTCTGAGCCTCACCCCATTTTCAAGCCCATCCTGGAGGAGGAAAATGGTGACCTGCAGGATGGAGTGGAGGTTGGGCAGCAGCTGGGAAGCGGGCATCCAGGGCTGTGTGCACTGTTCGCCGGAGCACAGGGTCAAGGGCGAATGGCCACAACTTCTCTGCAGCTCCTCCCCTCAGCTAGTGGAGTCTGTTTTACCCACCCTTGCCTCTGAGGGGGCCGGTGACTTGTTGTGACCAAAGGAAAGAAGCAGAAGTGAGGCTGTGGACATTTTGAGCCCAGACCTCTGGAGACCTTTGGGCTTCTCCATCCCACTGCTCTGTGGATGCAGGCCAGCCGTACTGGAGGATGAGAGACCCTGTGGAGCAGAGAACATTTCTCCCAGGACAGGCTCCCCAACTCACTGCCAGCCATGAGAGGGAGGCACTATTAGAGCATCCAGCCATTAGCTGACCTGCCAGCTGGCCACAGACACAAAGCCCAACAGAGATCAGCCAAGCTGGCCCAGATCAGAATGGTCCAGCTGACCCACACGATCATGAGCTTAATAGAGTGTGCTTTGTTTTAAGCCACTAAACGTTGAAGTGGTTTGTTAAGCAGCAAAGCTGATGATGTGGGGGCCATTGATCATGCAGAGGAAAGCATGTGCTCATGTTCTGTGAATTGGCCTACAGCTGAGTGACCTGCACTGAGAATAGGCTAATGGCTTGTTAGCATTCCAGGTCTCTTGCTCATCGATTTACAATTCAGACAGAACTGGCTGCATCATAATGGAACTTATGCTGGTGTCCATTTGACAATTCTGAGAATAGAACTCTGTATTTTTAAATTTTGGGTAGTAAATTACAAATAACATAAAATTTGCCATTTTAACTGTTTTAAAATGTACAACTCAGTGGCATTAAGTACATTCACTGTGCTGCACAACCATCATTACTATTTAGTCCCAGGACATTCTCATCACCCCCAAAGGAAACCCCATATCCTTTAAGCAGTGACTCCCATTATTTCCTCATCCCACTCCCCGCCCCCCGGCAACTACTAATCTACTTTCTGTCTCTATGGGTTTGCTTATTCTGAACTTTTCTTATTGATGAAATCATACAGCATGTGGTCTTTTGTGAAGACCTGGCTTCTTTCACTTAGCCGGGTTCATCCCTTCAATGTTCAGCTTTCCAAGGTTCATCCCTATTGGAGCATGTGTCAATGCTTCCTTCATCATTGATGAAATCATACAGCATGTGGTCTTTTGTGAAGACCTGGCTTCTTTCACTTAGCCAAGTTCATACCTTCAATGTTCAGCTTTCCAAGGTTCATCCCTATTGGAGCATGTGTCAATGCTTCCTTCATTTTTATGGCTGAAGGACCCTGTGCCTCTACAGGCTGCTTGGCTCTGCTCACCTGATTGGACTGTGTGGACACTAATGGCTCCGCTGCGCCAGGTACCATTTTGAGTGTTTCACCTGACTTCCTCATTGACCCCTCACAGCCACTGACCAGCTGGGTGATGTTCTCTTCTGCATTTGACAGATAAGGGAATGGAGGAATAAAGAAGTTAGATATCTGACCAGTGTCATGCAGCTGGTAAAAGGTGGCTCAAAGAATAGTTTCATTCTGGCACCAGGGCTGTTCTGTTCACTGCCTTCTGGATAGTGGAAGACACCAGGTGACAGGGCACTCTCTTATTCCAGCTTCACACTGCACAGAAAAGCCACCATTCAACTTCTGACAGTCCATTAAGCATGTGCACCAACACACTTGTATTATTTATTTTGAGATGTTTATTATTTTTTCTGCTTAGAAAAATAATACCTCCTTATAAGAATCCAGACAACCAAATGTAAAGAGAGAAAGAGAGAGAGAGAGAGAGAGAGCTGCTGATAAAAATAAGGAAAGAAAAAAATGGAAAAAAATGAATTGGAAAATGAAATGTAGAAAATGTAAGGGAAAAGTCTACTGTGATGTGTTTGTGGGGGAGTGACGGGATGCAGTGAGTGTCTGGGAGATTTATGTGAACATTACTTGGTATAAGTACCGTAATTTTTAAAAACGACAAAGCCATTTTGATGTAGATGCATCAAAAACTCTCTGGTATCAAAACAGCCTTGTCAGAGTTGCTGAGTAAAAATGGTCACATCTGACGTCCTGCATCAGGGAAAGGCGGGTAATAACAGGAGCTCTCTTCCAATTTCTGCAGGGCTCAAAAAGAAGAAAATTGCACCAAATGCTATTTTCAGGTCTCTGGATTCCAGGCAGCTTAATCAGTGCTTTTGCAGGTAATATTCCATAAACTCTTCCCAACCACTCTCTGGGGTAGATGGTTCCACCTCCAGCACATGGATGAGGTTCAGCGGTAAGATGCCCTCTGTGATGTCATGGAGGCCAGGATCTGCACCCCATGTCCTGACCTTTCAACCTTGTGATGTACCTGCGGGTTTGCAGGTACCTCCTGCGAACCTCCTCTCTGTATGAAACAATTAAGCCCCTTATGGCCCCAGCTGGGCTGGGCAGAAGGCTGCATACACATTTGTCCTCATCACTCATGAGAAGGCCAGACACAGCTCAAAGATCACATCCTGCTCATGGTCTCCCCAACATTAGCTTTACTTGGTGGCCAACAAGCATTAGCATCTTGCTGTCCCTGTCTTATATTCAGTGACTTTGAAATGACATCCCCTCTTCTAGTCCTATGAAATGCCTCCTTGATCAGCCCTACTTTCTGATTGCTACTGATTTATTTCTTCTTTCCCTCTGCCCCCAGAGGACTGAGACTGGCTTACAAAACATATGCACACACTGAAGCAAGAATAGATCAAGAAAGCAAGGCATGGTGCTGCACGGGTGCATTGTAAGGAGCCAAAGAAAATTTTGTTCACTGATGGAAACGCTGCCTGATCTCACAGCTGCCAGGCTGAGTTCTCAGCATCCACTGCAGAGAGAAGAATGCATTCATTCACGGGGTGGGCATGGCACTTTCCCTCTCTTGTTCTCCTTTGGTACTGAGATTTCTCCTCTAAGCCACTGACTGGGAAGTCTGGGGTGGATCCAGGCCAAGCAAGCCATGATTCCACTGGCACAGCAGCAATCCTAGTGGGCCATGTGTGGCTGTGTGTGTGTGTGTGTGTGTGTGTGTGTGTGTGTGGCGGGGATGGGGGGGTGTCTAAACTATTGCTCTGTATCACAGGACAGGGCTGGGGCTCTCTGCAAAGGCAGCAGTTCACAGAGCCCCAAAGAATAGAGAAGGTCTTAGGGGTGGAAGTGGGGAAAGGCCCTTCATCTGGGGATGGCAGAAGTTACAGAAACAAGGCCCAGAGAAAGTCCCAGGGAGGGGCACAGTGCTCTGTTCAGCCATTGGGTCTCATTGAAAACTCATGATGTACATGTCCATTTTTAATCTCTCTTTCCTTTTTTCCTTTTTTATCAAAAAAATATTATCATGAGGCAGATGAAATGTATGACCAAATATATTGCCACAAACTTAAAAAAAGTAGAATAACTGCCTCTATAAAACAGAGCTCAAAGCAAAGATACACCTCAGAGAAGACAGGGCAAGAGAGAAGGAAATGAAGTTCATGAATGTGCAGAACTCAGGAGGATGTGACAGAGAAGCACACAACCATTTGCAGATCTAAAGAGCATATTGGAAGCAGCACAAAGGAGAATCGACCCTGCTGAGAAGAGAACAAGGTATGTGCAGAATAGGACTGAAAAAAGGGTGGACAAAATGAAATGGAAGGAAAAAGCCATTTAAAAGGATCAAGTTCAGGAAGTCAGCAAAAAGGATCCCAAATATTTTTACCTAATGAGTCTGAAGGATGAAAACTAAGATCAGGAAAGAAAAACAAATTTTTACGTTAAAATTAAAATGTAAGAAACATTTCTGGAAATTAGAGAAGACTCGAATCTATAAATTGAAAGGGAATATTGTGTCCCAGAGGAAATGCGCACAACAGTTAACACTAAGGCATTCCTGATTAAAGTTACTAAAACATTATCCCTTTTTCTTTTTCTTTTTTAAAAATTATTGATTTATTTATTAAGAATATTCATGAGATACAAAGCTAATTGTCTCCCCTCCTGCCCATGATGTGAGGGCCAAATTCATACTGGGGGCATATCCATTACTACAAATTACTGTTGTACCCCTTGTCCCCACCCAATTATCCCCCAATCTCCCTCCCCCTCTCACTCTCCACCCCCCCACTCTAATTTGTAGCCCTAGGAATGTTCCCTCCCTCTGTTGGGTCATGGGACTACTGTGGTCTTTCTTTCCTGCTTTCCGTTCTCTCTTAACTCCCACTA
>NW_007730154.1:50764-60797 GCF_000696425.1 Galeopterus variegatus
CTGGGTATATACGCAGAGGAATGGAAATCATCATGTCAAGGAGATACCTGCACTCCCATGTATATCACAGCTCTGTTTACAATAGCCAAGATATCCCTTTTTCTTGATTCCCTTTTTATCTTTGAAACCTGGCTGGCATCTTCTCCCCAGTTAGAAGTGAGAGGAGCATGCTTGTGACATACTCAAGAGAGTCATTTTATACCTAGCCTAACTGACATGCAAATAGAAAGGCAGCGGACATTTTAAAATATGTGAGAATGCAGGAAATAGGGTTCATACGAGCCTTTCTTGAAGAAACTACTAGAGGAAGAATTTTAGCCAGCCAGGGAGTGAAAGAAAAGAAAGAGCTCTGAGCATTGAATCCATTTAACTGCGGGGTGAGACATAAGGTGACGGAGATGTTCCAGGAGAGAGAAGGTGAATAGGGAGGAAGAGAGACTGGCTGGAGCACATCCTTCAGGGGATGCGCAGAGATGATCCTGGAACAGAAGAGGAATTGCCTTCAGGTGCAGGCATGGAACGTTCATCACTAGCAATAGGGAGTGACAGTTGAGTGTGTGGGTGCGGGTGATGGCATGCTGGTGGACGTGGACATGGAGGTCTGTGCAAGTTCTCTTGTGGTCGCTGCCATTTCTCAGTGAAGTCTCAGCTGAGAATGGGGGTGGAAGCAAAGGGGCCGGGAGTCTGAGGAGAGCAGGGAGGGTGTTAAACAGTCATTCTGGGTAGTGGTGTCTGATGCACTGTTTGATGCATTCATTGAGCTAATTATTACCAAAATTACAGCTTCTGTTTCTACAGGTCCTTTCGGTGTATTTTCAGATCTGCATGCTCATTCCTTATACAGGTTCCTGTTTGCTTATTTTTAGAAGTCCACCCTTGTTTTCTTTATGCGTGTTATACATAGCTAGCCTGTATCTGGTTTCTGCTAATTCTAGTGTCTCGAGTCCTTAGGGTCTAAATCATTTTGTCGTATCTGCTGACTCACACGTGGGACTCCCTCCTCTGGGCTTGGGGATCCGTTTAAACCTGTAGCTGCTGCTTCTTGGTTTGTGGGAATTATGATGCCCCAGTCTGGGAAGGTCTTTCCTCTAAGAGCAGCGGGTCATCATCTTCAAGGGTCCTGATTCTGCAGGAGCTCCAAGCCGGGCCCCCACCTGTGGCCGGCTGGCTCGGTGCTGAGAGGCAGTGCTGTGTGGACACGTGTCTTCAGGGTTGCCTCACTCTGCCCGCTTGCCTGGGGCTCCTGGCTGGCTGCTTCCAGCTCATGCGAGTTCTCTTTTTATTAGTGGGGTTAGCCTTAGCGACTTCACATACAATGTGCCCTGTTATCGTTCTGTTGATCCAGAATCTGGTTGTTTTGCAGTGTTTCTCAGAATCTTAACAGAAGCAAAAGAGGAAACAGTTTTCACTTTGTACCCTTTGGGACCTTTTGAAACTTGTGCCATAGCTCTATATTACCTACAATATCAGGGCAAATAAATAGAACAAGCTGTTCACAAAGGTACATTATAGCAATCGTACACATTCATCAATCCATAGAGCACCAAGTGGCCCTTTCCCGCTCCCTCCGAGCAGGCTCTGCTCTGGGGATTTTGTAATCACAGCCCCCTGCCCTACCCATCACACTTTTCACACGTCCTCCTTGCTCCTTTGCTTCTGTGCCTTTACCTATATTGATTGCTTTTTCTAGAAAAGAGCTTTTCTGGTCCCTGCCTTGTCTCGGGCCCCCTGCTTCTTCAAGCATTAGCTTCGTCACCCTCATCCTGCAGTCCTTCCTGCCTGTCCCTTGGAAGGTCTCCAGCCCAGCTCTTCGCTCTCCTCCTTTGTCTCCTCCTTTACCCGGGAGCTCTGAGCAGGACTTGGCTCCCTCTTCGCCTTCCTTCTACACTGAGTGCAGGACCCAGCAAAGGGCAGAGGTGTACTCTTTGGTTGTTGTTGGGATGAATAAATGTGGGGTAACTAGGGGGCTTCCAGTTCCTTTTCAGTCTTACCCGTCTAACATACGTTCTGGCATTTATGAAACAAGTACCTACAAAAGCAGAGCTCTGAATCCAGAGAGGCGAGCATCCTGGAACTTGCCAGGCCCGGGAAGCCTGATTTTCTGGCATTAGGAAGGGTGTTGGCCTGTGGTGTAAGCTGGGTTCCCATGAGGGTTCCTTGGCGATGCTGTGCTGGGGACTAATGGAAATGTGGCAGAGAGGAAGGAATGTTCATTTAGGAATGAGTTGTGGTTTTGGGGGCAGGTCAGATGGAGCTATGTTCTGCCTTTCTGGAACCCACAGAGGGGCCCCATCCAAAGGGGGAGATACTGCATGAGTCAGCTCAGTTCTGGTCAGAGGCTGGAGCCCATTGACGTGAACTTTTACCTCTTTTTCGGCATTTCCGGGAACAAGCAAGGGGTTACACAGTTACATCTGAGTCCTTGCGTCTCCCCGTCCATCCTCCTTGTTACAAGGGCTGGAGCTGGCCATGTCTCTTCTGCAGCCTCTCCTGTGGGTCCTGGGGAGGCCAGAGGTCCAAGTGCACTCCTGCGCTGGGAGGAGGCAGAGGCACTAGGGATCATTTGAAGATCCTAGTGTTCACTTCTCTGTCCCCATTTTCTGAGCAGTGAGAGGGGTGGCATCTGGAATGGAAATAGGTCACGCTTCCTGGCCCCTGGCTTCCTATGGTCTCAGCTGTTTCTGCATCTTCCACAAGGAAGCCTTGCTCCTGCCCTTATTGAGAACTTTCTTACTCCTGTGCTTGTCATGTATTCAGCAGGCACATTTCTGGGTTCATGTGTTGTGCTACAAACAGAACCTGTAGGACCAGGCTGCCTGCAGTGTCCTGGGAGTGACCCACAGATGAAAGGTCACTTCATCTTAGACCAGGCTGACAGTGAGTACTAGGTAGGCAGGCATCCCAGACCCAGCTTCAGGGTGCAAGGAAGATGTCCAGGAGGAGCTAACTTTTGAGCTGAGTCTCTTCAGATCCATAGCAGTTAGTGGGACAAACATGGGTGGCTGGATCAGGATGGGGGTGGGGAGGAATTTGTATTAATCCAAATCCTTTTTAGCTACCTGTAGAGTAGCCAAGGGCGGAGTCTTCTAAGATTCACAAATATGCCAAGCTGGCCTCAGGAACAGTCCTGAAAGCCTGGTTTTCTGCTCAGGGACTAATTTTTAATCTGCAAAATGGGCATAGTATCACCTAGTTAACATGGGGTATAAATGTAATTTTTAAATTGTGCTTTGCAGCTTTACTGAGGTATAATTGACTTACAACAAACTGTACATATTTAAAGTACACAATTGGATAGGTTTTGCCATATGTGCATGAACGCATCACACAATCAACTGATGAACATAACCATCACTCCCCAAGGCTCCTTGATAATCCATCCCTCTGTCCTCCCTCATTCTCAGGTAACCACTAGTCTGCTTTTCTGTCATTACAAAGTAGCTTGCATTTTCCAGAATTGTATGTAAATAGAATCATACAGTGAATATTTTTGTCTGACTTCTTTCATACAGCATAATTATTCTGAGATTCATCCATGTTATTATGCGTTATCAGTAATTCTTTCCTTTTTATCATGTATCCCACTGTATTTTGTTCATCCCTTCACCTGTGATGGACATTTGTTGTTTCCAGATTTTGACTGTTGCAGATAAAGCTGCCATGAACATTTGTGACCAGGTCTTTGTGTGGACATATGCTTTCTTTTCTGTAGGGTAAATACCTAGGACTGAAAAGGCTGTATCATGATAGGTGTATGTTTCACTTTTTAAGAACCTGCCAAATTGTTTTCCATAGTGGCATATTTATTTTACAATCCCACCAGAGATTTCCAGAAGCTCCAGATCTTCTTTGACACTCGATTTGGTCAGTCTATTTAATTTAGCCATTCTAGTGGGTGTGTAGTGGTATCTCATTATGATTTTATTTGTATTTCTGTAATAACTGATGGTGTTGAGCATCTTTTCATGTGCTTGTTTACCATCTACATATCTTATTTGATAAAGTGTGTAACCAAATCTTTTGCCCTTTTTTTACTGGGTGTTGAACTTTAAGAGTTTTTTATACATTCTAGATTCAAGTTTATTGCAGATATTTTCACCCTATCTTTGGCATAGCTTTGAATTTTCATAAAAGTCTCTTTTCAAGAACAAACATTTTTTAATTAGGTATACTCCAATTTATTCATTTTTTCTTTTATATTTTATGCTTTGTATGGTATTTAAAAAATCTTTGCCAAACACAAGGTTACTAAGATTTCATCCTATATTTTCTTCTAGAAGTTACATAGTTTCAGCTCTTACATTTAGTGCTATCATCCATTTCAAGTTAATTTTTCATATAGTGTGAAATCTCAAAGTTCATTTATTTTTTATAATTTGTATATAGTTATTCAATTTGGCCAGCATCATTTGTTAAAAATATTAATTTCTCACTGGTATACTGTAGTGGATTGAATTATGTTCCCCTCAAAACTCATTGAAGCTTGAATTGTGTCCCCCAAGTTTTATGTATTAGAAACTTAGCCCCTACTATGACTGTTAAGAGGGTGGGAAATCCTATTATGATAATTGAAAGGTGGAGCCTTGAAGAGGTGATTGGATTGTAGGACCCTGCAGGAGTGAATGGATTAAAAATGGTGGCCAGGGGCGTGGTTCTGAGGGCTTTAAAAGAAGAGAAGAGTCTGTCTTCCTCTCTTTGCTTTCACCATCTTGCAATGTGAGAGCCCCTGGGTCACTGTCACCACCACCAGATGGACTTTGGACTTCCCAGCCTCAGAAGCTGTAAGCAATAAATTTCATTTTTCTTTATACATCATCCAGTTTCGGGTATTTTATTCTAAGCAACAGAAATGGACTAATACAGAAAATTGGTACCAGAGAGTTGGAATGTTGCTTATAACAGATACTTGAAAATGTGGAAATGGCTTTCAAACTGGGTGTTGAGGAGAGGTTGGAGGAGTTCGGAGGACTCAGAAGGAGACAAAAAGATGAGGGAAAGTTTTGAATGTCTTAGAGACTGGTTACGTGGTGGCGAGCAGAATGCTGATAGATATATGGACAGTAAAGGCCATTCTGAGAAGATCTCAGATATAAATGAGAAGGGACTTATTGGAAACTGGGGCAAAGATCACCCTTGCTAGGAACTGGCAGGGAACTTGGCTGCATTGTGTCCATGCTCTAGGACTTTGTGGAAGTTGGAACTTAGGAGCTATGAACCAGAGTATTTGGCAGAAGAAATTTCTAAGCAGCAAAGCATTAAGGAAGCTGCATGGCTACTTGCGACAGCCTATGCTGAGTTATGGCTGTGAGAGCATGATGTAAAACCAGAACTTAAAAGGGAAGCAGAGTATAAAGATTCAGAAAATTTGCAGCCTGTCCATGGAGTAGAGAAGCAGAGCACATTTTCAGAAGAAAAATTCAGTGGTGCTAAGAAGATTAACACAAAAGAATGGGATTATCAAGAGAAGAGTGAAAAGGCCCTGAAAGCACTGCAGAAGCCTCTGGGACCAACCCTTCCATTTCAGGCCCAAAGGCCTAGGGAGACAGAATGGTCTTGGAGAACAGGCCTGAGGCACCCTCCACAGGCTTGCTACCCAGGGCCACCTAGAGAAGCTGCTTCCAGCACCAGCACCCCAGCTGCTTTGGCTGCTCCAGCCTTGGCTAAATTGGCCCCAGGTGTGGCTGGACCTGCAGCTTTGGAGAATACAAGCCAGAAGTCTTGGTGGCTTCCATGTGGTGTTAGGTCTGCAGGCTCACAGAACGCTAGAGCTCTGAAGGCTTGGGAGCCTCCACCCTGATTTCAAAGAATGTATGGAAAAGCCGGGGACCCAGGAAGAGATTTGTCTCAGAGGTGGATTCACTGCATAGAGTCTTTACTAGAGCAATGCTGAGCGGAAATGTGGGGTCAGAGTTGCAGCAGAAAAACCCCATCAGCGCCATGCCTAGTGGAGCTGTGAGAGCAGGACTGCAACAGAGACCCCAGACGTGTGGAGCTACCAGAGTGGGATGCCAGCCTGTGAGACCTAATGCATCAGCTGAGACCAGGGAAGCCATAGAAGTGGAGCTGCCCGAGGACTTGGGAACCCAACCCCCACACCAGCCAGTGTGCAGAGGATGTGGAACACGGAGTCGAGTTATGAGATTCACCAGCTTTAAGATTCAGTGCCAGTCCTGCTGGGTTTTGGACTTGTTTGGGACCTGTTACCCCTTTCTACTGGCCTATATCTCCCTTTTGGAACAAGAATATGTACCCTATGTTTGTCCACCATTGTATCTTGGAAGTAGATAACTTGTTTTTGATTTTACAGATGGGACTTTGAACTTTGGGCTTTTGAGTTGAAACAAATTAAGACTTTGGGGATGAAATGAATGTATTTTCATGTCAAAAGACATGAGTTGGGGGGGGCAGGGGCAAAATGTAGTAGATTGAATTATGTCCCCCACAAACTTATTGAAGTTTGAATTGTGTCCCCCAAGTTTTAGGTATTAGAAACTTAACCCCCACTGTGACTATTAAGAGGGTGGGAAATCCTATTATGGTTAATTGAAAGGTGGAGTCTCGAAGAGGTGATTAGATTGTAGGACTGTGCAGTAGTGAATAGATTACAAATAGTGGTCACGGGCATGGTTCTGAGGGTTTTAAAATAAAAGGAGAGTTTGTCTTTCTCTCTTTGCTTCCACCACCTTGCAATGTGAGACCCCTGGGTCACTGTCACCACCACCACATGGACTTTGGACTTCCCAGCCTCAGAAGTTGTAAGCAATAAATTTTGTTTTTCTTTATAAATCACCCAGTTTCAGGTATTTTGTTATAAGCAACAGAAACAGACTAAGACATATACCTTGGAACTTTTATTAAAAATCAGTTGGCCACATATGTCTGGGTTCATTCTTTATTCTGCTGCATTGACCTATATGTCAATGTTTACATCAGTCCTATAGTGTCTTAATTATTGTAGCTTTGTAATAAATCTTGAAATCAGATAGTTTAAGTTCTCTGACTTTGTTCATTTTTCAAAGATTTTTTGTTGCTATTGTGTGGTTGTTCTAGGTGTTTTGAATATTAACATAAATTTTAAATTTTGCTCATTGATTTTTACAATAAACCTACTGAGATTTTGACTGGGATGGAATTGAATCTATACATTAACTTTTGTTTGCTTGTTTGTTTTTGTAGTACATTAACTTGAGAATTGACATGTTAACAACATTGACTCTTCTAATCCATGAATACAGCATATCTCTCCATTTACATAGATCCTCTTTCTTTCAGCACTGTTTTGTGGTTTTCAGTGTAGTTTGCACATCTTTTGTCAAATTTAACCCCAAGTATTTTATCCTTTTTGATAATATTGTAAATGATTTTATTTTTAAATTTAAATTTGTTTTTGTGCATTTGCTAATATATGGAAATGCAGTAAATTTTTACTGACCTGTATCTTGCAAACTTGCTAAACTCACTTATTAGTTCTAGTGGCTTTTTCTAATTTTTGGTAGATTTCTTAGAATTTTCTATGTGGGTGGTCATTTCCTCAGCAAATATGACAGTTTACTTCCACTTTTCAAATCTCTATGCCTTTTCTTCCTTCTCCTGCTTTAGCTAGAACCTCCAATACAACATTGAGTAAATATGGTCAGAACAGACATCCTTGCCTTGTTCCTGGACTTAGGGGGAAAGCATTTAGTCTTTCACCATTAAATGTGATGTTAGTTGTAGAATTTTTGTAGAGGTCCTTGATCAGGTTGAGGAAATTTCCTCTAATTTTAGTTTGCTGAGAATAGTTATAAGGAATGAGATGTTAGATCTTGTCAAATGAGTCTCCTGCATTTATTGAGATGATCATATAATGGTTTTCTCCTTTATCTTGTCAATATGGTGGTTACATTATTTGATTTGCAAATGATAAGTCAACCTTGCATTCCTTTATAAACCCCACTTGGCCATGATATAGTATCCTTTTTGCATGTTATTGGATTCAATATGCCCAAATTTTGTAAATATTTACATCTCTGTTCATGAAGGATATCGCTCTGTGTTTTTCTTGTAATACAGTCTTCTGGTTTTAGTATCAGGGTAATGCCTGCCTCATAGAATGAATGAATTGGAAAATATTTCCTTCTCTTCAGGTTTTTGCAAGAATTTGTGTAGAACTGATTTTGTTTCTTTCTTAAGAACTTGGCGGAATTCTCCACTGAAGTCATGTGAACCTAGGATTTTCTCTGTGAGAAGGTCTTTAACTACAAATTAAATTTCTGTAATAGTTTTGAAGCTGGGCTGTTCTGATTTGCCTATTTATTCTTGAGTGAGCTCTGACAGTTTGTGTCTTTCAAGGAATGTCCTCATTTCATCTAGGTTATTAAATTGTTCATATAAAATTGTTCATAACATTCTTTCATTATTATTGCGTCGCCTGTAGGATTTGCAGTATGTTCTTTCTCTCTCTTATTTCTGATATTGGTATTTTATTTCTTCTCTCTCTTTTCCCAGGTCTGTCTGGTGAGGGGTTTATCAGTTTGATTCAATTTTTCAAACAACTAGGTTTTGGTTTCATTAACCTTCTCTGTCATTTTTCTTTTTCCTATTTCATTGATTTTTTCTCACCTTTTCCTTAATTTGGGATTAATTTTCTCTTCTTTTTCTTCTTATTTTCTAATTAGGTGATTAGTGCTATACATCTCTAAGCACTGTTTTAGCAGCATCTCACAGGTTTTGACATGCCATGTTTTTATTTTCATTCATTTCAAAATACATTTTTTTTTCCTTTTTGTCTTTTTTCGTGACTGGCAACGGATCACAACCCTCAGTGTTGCGCCCGTACCGGACCAGGACCGGCAACGGGATCGCAACCCTCGGTGTTGCTCCCGCACCTCGCTCAGCCAGTGAGCGGCCGGTCTGTATGTGGGATCCAAACCCTCGGCGGGAGCACTGCCGCACTTCCCAAGCGGCGCACTGTAGCAGTGCGCCACTGGGCCGGCCCCTCAAAATACATTTTAATATTCCTTGTCATTTATTTTTGACCCATGAGTTATTTAGAAGTGTGTTATTTATTTACCAAATATTGGGGAATTTTTCAGATATCTTTTAGATATTGCTTTCTAATTTAATGTCATTGTGTTTGAAAAACATACCTTATAAGACTTGAATTCTTGTAAATTTATTCTTTTTTTGTCCCAGAATAAGTTCTATCTTGGTAAAGTGTGTGTGCACTTGAAAAGAATGTGTATTCTGCTGTAGATAGGGTATTCTATAAATCTCAAATCAGGTCAGATTGACATAGTATAGTTTAAGACTTCTATATCTTTACTGATTTTTTTGTTTACCTGCTCCAAGGAGAGCTTACTGAAATACAAATATAATTGTGGATTTATCTATTTCTCCTTTTAGTCCTATCAGCTTTTGTTAGGAGCATAAATACTTAGCATTGCTAAGTCTTCTTGATGAATTGTCCCCTTTATCACTGTTAAATGATTCTCTTAATCCTTATTTAATACTCTTTGCTCTGAACCTACTTTGATATTAATGCAGCCACTCTAACCTTCTTCTGGTTACAACTGGCATGATGTATTCTGTTTCCATTCTTTTGCTCTTAATTTATCTATGTCTTTTTAATAAAGTGGGTTTATTTTAAGCAGCATGTATTTTGTTTTTGCTTTTTATCCAATGTGACAATCTC
Source organism: Galeopterus variegatus (assembly GCF_000696425.1). NCBI lineage: Eukaryota > Metazoa > Chordata > Mammalia > Dermoptera > Cynocephalidae > Galeopterus > Galeopterus variegatus. The sequence continues at coordinate 60,438 of NW_007730154.1, forward strand.
TGTCTTTATTTGAGGTGTTTAGAGCATTTTCACGTATTTAGGTTATTGATATAATTGACTTTAAATCTGTCATCTTGCTATTTGTTTTCTGTTTATTCCATACGTTCCCCCCCCCCCTTTTTCCTGATTTCCTTTGGATGCATTGACCAATTTTTGTTATCTTGGTTTATGTCCTGTTGGCTTATTCACCATACCTCTTTTTTTTTTTTTTTCCTTTTTGTCTTTTTTCGTGTCCGGCAACGGATCGCAACCCTCAGTGTCGCGCCCGCACCTGACCGGGACCGGCTACGGGATCGCAACCCTCGGTGTTGCTCCCGCACCAGACCGGGACCGGCTAAGGGATCGCAACCCTCGGTGTCG
>NW_007730154.1:61755-75682 GCF_000696425.1 Galeopterus variegatus
CGCTCAGCCAGTGAGCGGCCGGTCTGTATGTGGGATCCGAACCCTCAGCGGGAGCGCCGCCATGCTTCCCAAGTGGCACACTGTAGCAGTGCGCCACCGGGCCGGCCCTTTTTTTCTTTTTTAAATACAGGTTGCTTTAGTGTACAACTTCAATTTACCACCGTCTATATTCGAGTGGTGTTAGACTTCGCACGTAGTGTAACAATCTTCTGAGGCTGTACTTTTGTTTCTCCCTTCCCAGACTTTCTTCTTTTATTTCCAGGCCTTTTATTTCTACACATATTTTAAATCCCACATTATTATTAAGTTTCCTTGAAATAGTCAATTATCTTTTAAAGACATTTTTTAAATGAGAGAAAATGTCTCTCATGTATCCAACATTTACCATTCCTAGTGCTCTTCATTTCTTTGTGTACATCCAAATTTTTTTCTGTTATCCTTTCCCTTCTGCTCAGAGGACCAACTTTATCATTTCTTGCAGTGAAGTTCTGCTGGCGATGAGTTTCTTCAGCTTTCGTGTGTCTGAGAAAGTCTTTTTTTTCCCCCTTTAGTTTTGAAAGCTATTTTTCTTGGTGGGTACACAATTCCCCATGGACAGTTCTTTGCTTGCAGGTGCTGGGGTGCTGTCCTCTGGCACGCACTGTTTCTGATGAGACATTGGCCATTGTTCCTATGTTTGCTCCTCTGGATATAATGTGCTTCTCCCTCTTGTGTTCTGTCTGCTTTTGAAGTTTTCTTTGTATTATGATGTTCCTTGTTATGGTCTTTTCATATTTCTTGTGTTCAGGGTTCTTCAAACTTCTTGTATCTATGCGTTTATAGCTTTCACTAAATTTGGAGACATTTCAACCATATTTTTTCAAATATTTTTGTCCCCACCTGCCTTTTCTTCAGGGACTCCTGTTATGTGTATATTTGGGTGTTTGAATTTGTCTCACTGCTCACTAATGCTCTGTTTAGTCCCCTCTCCCTGTCTTTTTACTTTCTCTATTTTATTTTGAGTGGCCTATATTGCTGTCTTCGGGTGCAATGAATTTTTGTTCTGTATTATGTAATTGCTGTTAATCCTAGACTTTAAAATATCTCTACCAATTCAATTTATGTCTTTTTGATATGTTCCACATCTCTTATGTTCTCCTCTACCCTCTTAACATACAAAATATAGATATAATAGCTGTTTAATATCTTTGTCTATTAACTATCATCTGTGTCATTTCTGGGTTTCTATTGATTGATTCCTAATTATGGGTCATATTTTCTCATTACTTTGCATTCTTAACACTTTTTGATTGGATGCAATTGTAAATCTTATTTTTTGGGGTGCTGGATAATTTTATATTCCTTTACATATTCCTGAGCTTTGATCTTGGAAGCAATTACATTCTTGGAAATAGCTTGATCCTTTTTGAGGTTTACTTTTAAGCTTTGTTAGGTGGGACTAGAATGGCCATTAGTTTAGGGATAATTTTGCTTCACCCCTGAGGCAGTATCCTTCCGAGTACTACACCTGAGGCCTTGTGTATTACAAGGTTTCTCTGCTTTGACTGGTGAGAACACAGACTCCTCCTGGCCCTGTGTGAGCTTCAGAGACTGCTCTGCCTGTTCCTTTCTGAGGGTACCTCCTGGCCTCAGGCAGGTGCCTCACATGCACGTGCTGATTAATACTCAGCTGAAGTCTCAAAGGGGACCCTTGCTGGACTCTGACCTGCAATTGTAGCCTCCTGGTCTTCCCTGGATTCTCATCTTTGTCTCCTGATTTTAGGGAAAACATCAGACTCTATTTGGGTTGCCCTTCCCTGCAGTGCAGGCTGGAAACTATTTCTAGGTGGTAAGCTGGGGGCAATCGCAGGACTCACCTACTGCTTTCCCTTCTCTCGAGGATCGTCGTCCTCTGCTGCCTGTTGTCCTATGTCTGAAAATTGTTGTCTTGCCTTTCTTTTTAGTTGTGGTTTTTTTGGCTATTTAGATATTTATCGTGGGAGGATAAATCTATTCCTGGTGACTGTCCTGGTCAGAAGCAGAAATTCTGCATATGCATTTTTTATTGTGGTAAAATATATATAACATAAAAATTACCATTTTAACCATTTTTAATTTTACAGTTCAGTGGCATTAAGTGCATTCGTATTATTTTGCAACTATCACTGCTGTCTACCCCAGAACTTTCTTCATCTTCCCAAATTGAAACTATGTCCCCATTAAACAAGAACTTTCTATTCCCTCTTCCCCCCAGCTCTTGGTAATCACTGTTCTGCCTTCTGTCTATATGAATTTTGGAATCATATACTATTTGTCCTTTTGTGTCTGGCTTATTTTACTTAACATAATTGTCTTTAAGGTTCGTTCATGCTGTAATGTGTCAAAATTATTCTATTGTGTGGACATACCATAGCTTGTTTGTGCATTCATCTGTTGGTGGACACTTGGGCTGCTTCCACCTTTTGGCTTTTGTGAATAATGCTGCTAAGAACGAAGGTGTACAAGTATCTTTGAGTCTCTGTTTTCAATTCTTTTGGATATCTACCCAGCAGTGAAATTGATGGCTCATATGGTGATTGTATATTTAATATTTTGAGGAATCACCGTACTGTTTTCCACAATGTCTGCACCATCTTATATTCCTACCAGCAATGTATTCTAATTTCTGGACCTAGGTGTTTTCAGCATCATGCTCTAACCACTGAGAAGACTGGTCAGCCCTATTTTATGTTTTTTTGATGGTAGCCTTCCTAATGGGTTTGAAGTATCTACATATGATAGAATTTGGATGCCATTGTCTCCCCAAAACTGGTGTGGAAATCTGATCCCCAATGTGGCAGTGTTGGGAGCTGTTTGAGTCATGGGGGTGGATCCCTCATGAATGGATTAATGCTCTCCCTGGGTTCTAGGGGTAGTGAGTGAGTTCTCTCTCTCTGTTAGTTCCTGTGAGAGCTGGTTGGTTAAAAGACCCTGGCACCTCCTCTCTCTCTCTCTCTCTTGCTTCCTCACACCATGTGATTGGCTTGTACCCACCAGCTGCCTGTTAGTTCCTGTGAGAGCTGGTTGGTTAAAAGACCCTGGCACCTCCTCTCTCTCTCTCTCTCTCTCTTGCTTCCTCACACCATGTGATTGGCTTGTACCCACCAGCTGCCTGACACTTTCCACCATGAGTAGAAGCAGCCTGAGGCCCGTGCCAGATGCAGCTGTCCCAGAATTGTAAGCCAGATAAACCTCTGTGCTTTATAAATCATCCAGTCTCAGGTGTTCTGTTATAGCAGCACAAAAACGGACTAATACAGTGTATGCAATATTTAAACTCTCCTTTGCAAATACAGAATAATGGCCTCCCAGTCAAGCAGGACAGGAGAGTGGTGGTCAGGGCACTTTCCCAGAGTCAAGGCGATTGGAGCTGAGTCCAGCACTCTACGATATTACTTTTAATTTGCTGAACTGTAAACTCCCCATGGCCATCTCTATATCTGGCCCCCATCACATTTCCCAACAAGCCCTAAGTGCTCCATAAGTGTTGCTTGGTTGGGAGGCATGGCAATATAGAGAGCAGGCAGTTTTGGGGAGTGTGACTCAGTGCGGCTCCAGCAGAAGAGGTGGGTGTGGAAGGGTAGGGAATGAGCTGGAAAGTGTCCAGGGGCCAGACATCCCAGAACCTTCAGCGTGAAACTCAGGAATTTGATCTTTATCCCAGGAGCTATGGGAGAATTTTAAGTAGAGGCCAATTTGGCCAGACGTACATGTTTTAAAGATCATGCTGAGCATAGCAGGTTGAAGGGCATCTGAGGAGAAGAGTATCTTGGAGACTAATAAGGACATAGGAATGGAGAATCAGGTTGGCAAAGCGGGGATGAGGCAGAAACAGAGTGCATTAGTCAGGGTGTCCAGAGAAACAGAACCAGTAGGGGGTGGATACACACACGCACACACACACACGCACACACGAGCTTTATTATGAGGAACTGGCTCGTGGTTATAGAGGCTGAGGAATCCCATGATCTGCTATCTGGAAACTGGAGACCCAGGAAAGCAAGTGGTGTAATACAGTCTGAGTCCAAAGGCCTGACAACCAGAGGGCTGCTAGATCCCAGTCCGAGGGCAGGAAAAGATGAGATGAGATGTTCCAGCTTCAGCAGGCAGGCAGTAAGCACAAGAGGTGAAATTCTCCCCGCTCCACCTTCTGTTCTATTCAGGTCTTCAAGGGATTAGGTGATGCCCACCCACACTGGAGAGGGTGAACCACTTTACTGAGTCCACTAACTCAAATGCTAATCTCATCCTGATACACCCTCTCAGAAATAACCCAGAAATCGTGTTTAATCTGGGCCCCCTGTGGTTCACTCAAGTTGATACATAAAATTACCCATCACATGGGGGGTGGGAGAGAGTCTGCTAACTGCCTTCCTCTTGTGATACTGGACGGGTCCTAGCCTTGGAGAACCTGCTTCCTCATGCATATCAGAGGCCTCCCTCTTTGGTAACAGGTGGGAGAAATTCAATCCATGTTTGGAAACTCACAGATTATATGAAAATAGACTAACCCGTGAAAGGGGAGAGGAGCTGCTCTCAATCTGGGCAGATAGCTCCCATTTCTAGAATCTGTGAAGGTGATAAAAGGAATATCTGAAGAAGCATAAGCTGCCCATATTGGTAGCTCAGCAAAGGAGAAGGAGATTACGTTCCCTGCTGCTCAAAATATGTTCCATGAGTTTGGGTTTCCATTGTCCTTTTCTCCCTTGGCTCCTTGTATGAAAATGACAACTCCGTATTCCCTCGACACTGTAGAGACTACAAAGTCAAGAAAACACAAGACTTCCATTTGTTTCTTATTGGGGCACTGATGGCTTCCTCTGTTCTGAGATTTGTGTCTGCCTCTGGGTAACTGGCAAAAAGTGATGTGCCATTTGTCATAAAAATTTAAAACATTTGAGGTAAAGGAGTATGTGTGTGTGATTATTACCTAAATGAAATAAACCTTTATATTTCATAATCTTATAATTTTGGATACCTTAAGCAATGCATACTGTTTGGGGATTGTGGACTTGTTAAAAGGGTGTTTAAGTTCAATGAAGGGAATTGAGAAATATATGCTCGGATCAATGGTAAAATTTGTTGCCTGTCTGCCAATCCCCTCCCCCCCCCCAATTGCTTTCAAAGTTTTAAGACATTTTATATCATTCGAAATGAGCTCTGAGACACATGGCACCATGCCAGGCTCCCCTGACGGACAGCTCTAAACCCTGGTCCACTTCTCTGCCCTGGGGCTGAATCAGCTCCTCTGCGACAGGCACAGGATTCGTCTGTCTGCGTCTTTTATCCATTCCCTGCCTCCTACCTTTCCTCTCATTCTTTCTTGTCTGTTTGTTTGTTTGGGGGACCATTTATGTATTGCTTCACTTCTTCTGGAATTATTTTTACCACTGTGAAGACTGGTCATTATGATCTGGCAGCTGTGACAGATCTCCAAGCAATTTCTTCCCAAGGCCCCTGGATATTAGATAAAAGCGGCTTTGGGAGCTGTGAGAAGTGACTAACACCTTTGCCTGTAATGATATTTTTATAACACTCCCACTAGGAAACATGGAATTCTGTTTGAGAGAAAAAAACACACACAAAGGCTTATGAACGATGACAGGAATGGTAATAGAGCCTTTCTTTATAATTGAATAAACAGCCCTAATTTTTATAAAATACAATCATCATGAGCTCAGGTTTTGAGTCTCCTGTGTATTTTGAAGCATGCCTGAAATACAATAAACCTAACTGATTCCTTCCAAACAAGCAAAGCCTACAAAATTCCATGGAAAAAATTTACCATGAAAATTTTTTTTTTAAAAAAAGGAATGTTGAAGGATACAAATGAAATCACTATTTTCCAGCAGAACAAGAGCTAACCCTTCAAAGATACGACCTTCCTAGGTGTCCAAGAGCAACGTTCAGGGATCAAGTCATTCCCTTTTAGAAGACGTGTGCTGAGCCCTGATCGCCTTCCTTCCCTTGTCTTTCCCCCGTGGGCAGCAGATACGGAACAGAGGTTGGCTAGTAGGGTGGCCCGGGAGACAGAAGACTGAGGTCTTAGAAGTGGAAAATTTAGGCTGTGGAGAGAAAGAGGAGGCAAAACTACATGACTTGGTGTTAAATGTTTTCATGTCTGGAGCCCTTAAACCCATAGCTTCACCCTATTGTGCCCCCACCTCCTCCCTCCCATTTCTGTGGTTGTTTCTTTGGATCAGACTGGTGAATTATTTATCTTTATTAATTTTTAAAAATACTTGTTGATGCTGTGTTACACTGGGCAGGCAGCGTAAACCAGAGAAACATCAACCTGCCACCTCGACGGGGCTTTTCTGCCACTGGTAGAGATGCCCAACGCACAACTAGATGACAGGGAGTGATTTCATGTCAGTTGCCGTCAGTGACCTGCAGGAGAGGGCTGGGGAATCCTGGAATGAAAATGGACTTGACTCTGGATTGAGAGTCGTGAAGAAAGGCTTCCCCGAGGAAGTTACGTGTGAACATTTGAAGGATCGGTGCGTGCGTACGAGGTGGGGAGGGGTGTTTCTGCATGAAGGTACAGCGCGTGCAGAACCCTGGAGCAGGAGGGAGCGGGATGTGGTGAAGGGAACAGCAAGCAGCCAGCATGGCTGTGGCCAGGGGGAAGGAGGCAGTGCATGGAGCCAGCCTGCAGGGGTGGGCTCTCCTAGGCCCACGAGAAATGTTACCCCACGGTGGGAATATTTTGGCACCTTCTCCTGGCCACTGTGTCCTTGCAACTTCTTAAATGTTACTACTGGCTGAGTTGAGCCATTTCATCTGCAAGATCTTGAAATGCCCTGGAACGGAATCATGTGGCCCAGATGCATAAGACCCTCCTCCTGCCAGCTGCAGCCCCAGCCCTGGCTCCTGTACCTCTGGCCGCTGCTCACTCTGTTCTTTGCAGCCTGGAGGTCCTTCTCCTTGAAGAGCTGGTGGCAGCTGAGGAGGAGCTGAGGAGTATGTTCCTCATCTCCGGCATCTGTTCCTGATACACCATCTGCCCTAGACAACAAGCCCACGTCTTTCTCGCTCTTCCTTCCCTGCTTCTTGTTTGGACTATGGGAGTGAAGGAAGTCATCGCAGCTCATGCTCGGCCAGCCTGCGAGCGTTCTGCAGAGGAAAGGGGGCTTGGCGGATTGCTCCCTACGTTCCCACATCTCCTCTTCTGGGCATTATTTGCTCAGGGCTCAGCTGTCCTGATGGACAATGCAGGGAGGTCTGTCTTTCCCAACAAATGGTTGGGGGGGTGGTGCTCAGTGTCACTCTCTTCTGCACAGGTGGACACTGACCCAGCAGGCTGAAAATGTAGGTGTGATTTTACACAGACCTTAAGAATCATCCTGACATTTTCTAACATTTAAAAAAAAAATCCTATGAGCAAACTGGACAGAGGACTGAAGTGGAGGATGATGCTGAGAAACCTGTTTTCTTCACAAAGCATTATCAGTGACACGCCATATGGTTTTTGCCAAACCATTTGGCTGCTCTAAGATTTTCTATTCCCAATTGTAAAACTGAGCTAATAGAATTTGCCGCCCCATCAGGATATCACAGGCACTTATCAGAATGTCTATAAATGCCTTTGAACTCCTTGGGAAAAACAAGATTTTCTATTCCCAATTGTAAAACTGAGCTAATAGAATTTGCCGCCCCACCAGGATATCACAGGCACTTATCAGAATGTCTATAAATGCCTTTGAACTCCTTGGGAAAAACATGCAACAAAAATACCAAGTGAAATTTATATAAATGTCATTCTAACCCCAGATCTTCATTTTGAGAGTGGGGATTTAAGGCTTACGTGGACGCATTTATAACAGTTCTCATGGAAATTACACAAGACCAGTTGCCCTGACTTTTAATTTTTTTTTAAAACAAGACTGTGAAATATGCCTGTGAAAAGGCTCAGAAATTGTTCAAATACAAGCTCCATTATGAAGACCAATTTGCATGTAGGAGGTTTTCCATGAATGTCCGTTCTATGTGCCATGACCATGGAGGTCCTTTCTTTGCTTTTGGTTTCCTTAAACAAAGGCAGGACCACCTGGTCATTTGTCCCCAAGTCTCCAGGGTGTGCTATGATGCACTATCTTCGTGCTCATGAATTTTTCTTTCCTTTCTGTTGGGATAATTGAGAAAAAAATTTCTATCGACAGATCTGCAACACTTCATCCTTTAGAAAGCCCTATGACTGTTTATTTGACTCTCTGATACAGCTTAATTAATACTTAAGTCCATGTGTTTACTTCAGAGATCTCCAAAAAGAGTAGAAAAGATCTAGCAACCCCAAATTAGTTTAGGAACCAGCATGTCCCTTGCTTTAAGGAACACAGTAAACATTTCAAAAGAGCATGCCAGCTCATTATCTAACTCTCTCTTCAGTGACTTCAGGGAAAACAGCAGCAGTTAGGCAATGTTTGCCAAAAGCAAATCTGGGGACGGGTGTTGATTTTAAAAGAGAAGGAAAGAAGAGCTCGCTGCTTGCTGAGGTTCTCGTGGCTCAGCGGGCGAGGCAGATGCCTGTTTCTGCAGAAACTTCATGAACCACCATGGCCTTCCCGTGACCCCGCCACTACTGGAGGTCTCTGAAAGTTGAATAAGCTGAGGTGTGATGTGTCCACCCCGTTGCTTCCTGAAAGATGAAATACAGCTCCCAAGTCTGGAGCCAGAAGAATAGAGAACGCTTAGTTGCTGTTGAGGGGCCCTAACCCTAGAACCTGGACAGTCTCCTCATACGCAAAAGTGTCGGTCCTTTAAGCAGCAAATATGGGTGTTTCCCACCATGATGTCAAGGGCCTTCCTGCACCCCTCCCCCCAAATACTCTCTTTAATATTCTGGCCAAACATAATTAACACGTTTTATGGCTGTTGGAGATGCTGGTTTGTTTAGAAAGGACCAGTGTCCTGGCACTCTGGAGCCCAACAGCAAAGAAATGCTCTTTTGTGATACGCATCTGGACACCCAGTGCAAAAAAAATGAGCGTTGGCCCCCTGACCTCCTACCCCCCTAAAAACTCCAACCGAAAGGTTGCACAATGGCTGTTCAAAGTCTGCCACATTTCTTCCCAGGGCTACGATTTTGTTCTGTCTCCAGTGTGGGGAGCTGGAAGAACTAGAGCGGCTGACCCGCCGTCCCTCCCCCGACCTCCTGGTGATGTTTGGAAATCTTAATTTTGTTTTATAGGTCACAGGTCAGCCCATCCGTGCCGATTCTTATAATTGGACCGGACGTGCTTTGTGTGGTCCGATTACATCTTTTCTTTCAGACCCAACGGGAGCCATCAATTAGTGCCGTGCCTGTGCCTAAAGCTGACCTGAACCGTTTAGGGCAGATCTTCCATGAAACGTCCTGGTCTTACTTTATTCCCAGGAATCTTAATTACAAGGCATGACTGTGATGGGTGCAGCCTCAATTCACCCCAGTTTGCAGCCCTTGGGGCTCCCCCTCCCATTGTCTGTGTTCCTTTGCTGCCCCCATGAAATGGGGCCTGGAAGGCTTTATGGCAAATAAACATTGAGAGGTGAGTGTAATTAGAAGCCCCTCCTTGTCTGCAGACCTTTTGAAAACTACTTCTTCTCTTGCGCGTCCTTTTCTGAAAAGGTCAAAGGGAAGAGAGAGGTCTCAGCACTGTCCGTGACCTGGTTTCAACTTCATCTTCCCCATGTATGAGATGAAAAGTCACCTGAGATTTACTGTGCCTCAGTTTCTCCAGCTGGAGAGCAGGACTCCAGCTTTTGGTGAGAATTAGATGAGATGGCGAATGTAGATTCGGGGCAGGTTCGTGTCTCGCGGTGGGCTGTGACCTGAGGCAGAGATAGATTACTGGGGAGAAGAGCTGCTGACCGCTGCGTGGGCCGTCTTAGGCACGCATGGGCACCGGGGATGGATGTTCTCGGTCTTCCCCGTCACTCCTGCCAAGTCCTCCCTAGTGGTTCAGTTAGATTACTGGGGAGAAGAGCTGCTGACCGCTGCGTGGGCCGTCTTAGGCACGCATGGGCACCCGGGGATGGATGTTCTCGGTCTTCCCCGTCACTCCTGCCAAGTCCTCCCTAGTGGTTCAGTGTGTTAGCAAGGCCCCCACTGTCCTGGGGCAAGGGACACAGGGCCCCTCTGGAATTTCAGTGCTGCCCTCCTGCTGCCATACTGGTTTGCACAGCAAGTTGTGGGAGGAGGTGGGTGCATTTGCATAGGCACCGAGGAGCCTCTCTGTGGGACAGGGATCAAGACAGGATCCTCTTCCCTTGTGCAGCTGGACGAACAGACAGGCGTGGTGCTGGCTTGGGGCTGCTGGCAGCGACAGGTACCAGTGGCCAACGAAGAACCAGCTCATTTGGAGAGAAATTCAGGGGCAGCATCTGGGCTGTGTGGGGATGACAGCCCCCAAAGGGTGTGGTGACAGCAGGTGGAGGGGGCTCAGCTGGAGCTGTGTGGGGGTGGACTCATGGGGCATCCTTGTGGTCACCCTGCCGGGGCATTCTCGTGCTGTGGATGAGTGTCCTGCCCCTTCCCCATGCTGCCCACGCAGTTACATTCATTCTTCTCCAGGTAGAAACTCAGCACCCACTTTTCTCCCCTTTTTCTCTGGGTTGCCACATGGCATAAGTGTGACTAGTTCCAGATGTGAGGCTGTGGCCATGCAGGAGCAGGGGCTGGCGTGGACGGGGCCATGGGAGCCATGGAGAGGGGGCATTGAGTAAGCAGCTGCCCCAGCTCAGGCCTCCCCCAGCCTTTTGCCAGATGCTGCCCACCTCCCAGCCAGCCAGGGCATCCCAGGGGTGGCACCTGGAGAGGAGCCTGCCAGCTTGCTTGCTGTGGGTGGGACTGAGTTTAATATAGCAAGGAGTCACCAGAGGCCAGATTTATAGGTCACCAGAACCTGGTGACTTTCTGGAGGAGAGCGGCTAACGTGATTGACCTCTGACCACCAGACAGTTCCTCAAAATAAGTCACACATTTGAAAAGACAGGGGAAGTTCTCCCTGGGATGTGCTTGGTTAGAGTTTAGCAGCGACACTACCTTTGGCACTGTGGCTCTCTGGCAGGGTCTCTCTTTTCACTTTCTCCCCTCCCCTTTGCCTCCTCCTTTCTCCATTCCTTTTCTCCCTTCAAATAGCGCCTGGTCCATAGGATGAGCTTTCCTGTGTCAGCTGTCACCCCCGTCATCATCATCATCATCATCATGAGGTGCAACCACCTTAAGACACTGAGCTTCATAGTTTACAAAGCACCTGTGAAAAGAGGTCCATCAGGTCTAAGATGCCCGCCTTTGCATCAGATGGGAGTTTGGGATTATTCAGGCTTCTCCTATTCATTGTCAGGTGTAGGTCCACCAAGTCGAAATGGATTTTATTTGCCAGATAGCCCCTCAAGTTCTTTCTGGAACAAGGCAGGATGTAAAAATAAATTTTCAGCATGTGCAGTCAAACCCGGATGTCCTTGCAAATGACTTTTCTCTAACACATNCCTCCTTTCTCCATTCCTTTTCTCCCTTCAAATAGTGCCTGGTCCATAGGATGAGCTTTCCTGTGTCAGCTGTCACCCCCGTCATCATCATCATCATCATCATGAGGTGCAACCACCTTAAGACGCTGAGCTTCATAGTTTACAAAGCACCTGTGAAAAGAGGTCCATCAGGTCTAAGATGCCCGCCTTTGCATCAGATGGGAGTTTGGGATTATTCAGGCTTCTCCTATTCATTGTCAGGTGTAGGTCCACCAAGTCGAAATGGATTTTATTTGCCAGATAGCCCCTCAAGTTCTTTCTGGAACAAGGCAGGATGTAAAAATAAATTTTCAGCATGTGCAGTCAAACCCGGATGTCCTTGCAAATGACTTTTCTCTAACACATCTGGAGCCCAGCTCCACTGGGAAGTGTCAAAGAGAGAAGCTGGCTCAGGAAAAGGGCTCGGGAGAACAGCCACTTGAGACTTTCGATTCACGGCACGTCCGCACTTGGCTTGCCTCTCGATGGTTTTCTGAAGTTCACTGATGCTGGCAGGGAGTGGGGAAAGGGTGCTCACCCCTGGGTGGCGAGGCAAGCCAAGTGCGGATAACGCCATCTACACCCTTCTGAGCACACGTTGAGCCCCGTGCGTTTGATGCATGTGAGAGGTGATTCTGTGTGGCATCAATTGCTCACGACGATCCTGAGCAGCAGGTGCCACCTTCCCATTTTACAGATGAAGGAAGTGTGGCGTGGCTGATGTCATCCCCGTTTGTGTCATCAGTAGGAAAGAGGCAGAACTGAGGACTGGACTTATGTTCAGTATTATTATAGATTGAAATGTATGCTTCTCCCCAAATTTATATGACCTGAGAATGTGACCTTCTTTGGAAATAGGGTCTTTGCTGATGTCATTTTTTATGGCAGCTCCGGCAAACTAATACCGATATCAAGCCCGTGCATTTTCTACTGTGTCTCCCTGAGCTATAACTTAGGTTTGAGAAGACTTTGAAGGGCACCTTTACACCTCTCCAAGGCTGGGGGTTAGAAAGTAGGCAGGCGTGTTCTCCAGGGCCCCAGGCGGCATCGGTGGTTGTCTGGTTGCCTGCTAGTGCCCGTCCCTTCCTCTTCTCCTAGAGGATCTTTCCAGTTCCTACCCTTGCACTTGGGCTGAGACTTCAAGAGCGGACTCCCTTGATGCTGCCGTCTGTGACACCAGGGAGGGATCAGGGCAGTAGAGTGGCTGTGCAGATGGTGAACAGTACCAGAGAAGTCACGGAGGTCAACCCCACATGTGGGGCCCTTGAAAACACTTACTAGGGTTCTTCAAAAAGTTCATGGAAAGATTTATATCATCTTTCAATTCTATCTTTCCCATGAACTTTTTGAAGTACCCTTGTATTTTTGGATAATGGGCTTTTTACAGGAAACTTATCTTTTATTGGAATACTTGGACTCTGGACCTCTGGGATGGTCTGGAGATGGTAGTGGGGGAGACAGCTCCATTGGGGATTACCGAGGCACATGGGCCTAAACAAGCTGCAGGTGTCATCCCTCCAGAACTGCCCTTTAACAGCACGGTTCTCAGGCATGTCTCTGTGGATCATGGGATCCAGAACCATCTGAATCACACGGAGAGTTCTTTGAAGATGGACTTTAAGTTCAGGCAAGGAGCTGATTTTCCATTTTCTTAGCATATGTGGGAAGTCCAACCGGTGGACATAGGCAGGGGTGTGACTGCAAAAGCCCTGGCTTTGGGATCAGAGAGGAGACGGTTTGGACCTTTGATCCATCCCTGAACCACCTGTGTTCTTGGGCAAATCTGCTCACACCTCAGAGCTGCCGCATCAATGAATGTAGGTGGACAGCTCCTGTCTCAGAGCTCTGGTGGGGTTGCATGGAAAGCTGCAGGGTCGGCACCCGAAAATAAACGTGGTAACTCCCTCTGCCTTTTCCTCTCCAGTTGTTTATCATGTAGCTGGGAAGTCAGGACACCATTCATGTTTTATGAGCTTTATTGGTGATTTCAGTATTTAAGGCTCTTTCAACTCAGTGAAACTCTTCACTACAGATAGAGCAGGATGTCAGGCAATGTTAAAAGTGCCTAAACCATTGTCAAAGCTTTACCTTGAACAGGGCTTCTAAGGTGTATCTATGGTATATTTCTAGTGACAATATTAGATATTTACCCTTGTGGCAAAAAATGAGAGAATCTTTGTTAAAACAACTAAGTATTATTGTTAAGATGATTTCAAAGTGACAGCTGTATGGCATGACTTTTCAAGGAAATTTATATCTAGGGGATTTTAACAGTTTACTATTCGTTGTTGACTGCAGCCTATGACACCCCGAGTCCCACTTTGCTTGACGATGTATGGTCTCCACAGCTGAAGCTGAACGCTCCTGGGGCTTACATGTGGGCTCAGGGTGGTGAGTGGGAGCTTTCTCTCTTCCTAATCCC
>NW_007730154.1:76266-77197 GCF_000696425.1 Galeopterus variegatus
GCTGTATGGCATGACTTTTCAAGGAAATTTATATCTAGGGGATTTTAACAGTTTACTATTCGTTGTTGACTGCAGCCTATGACACCCCGAGTCCCACTTTGCTTGACGATGTATGGTCTCCACAGCTGAAGCTGAACGCTCCTGGGGCTTACATGTGGGCTCAGGGTGGTGAGTGGGAGCTTTCTCTCTTCCTAATCCCTGCTCATAACATCAAAATTGGTATAAAAATTGAAGGATACAGGCCTGGATTTCCAGCATCCTCACTCTGAGTCTAAGAGCTATTGCAGGGGGAGTGAGAGAGAGAGACAGTGAGTGAGAGAGAGAGAGAGAGAGAGAGAGAGCAGGAAAATCTTCTGGCCACGGCTATTTCTATGCCTTTGAGAGTGTTAATCCCTGTGGCTTTCCCCAGAGAGAATGGGGCAATTTTCCACTCTCATAAAGAACAAAGATTTCCCTGCTCTCAATAATAGTTTGCAGAGGCTCTGTGCTGCTGCGGAAATTGCATGAAATGTCAATACTGTAGACAAGCATGTACGTTAAGCACTTCTTAGCTGGTTCCCTAACAACCGCTCTGGTGTCCACAGCCTGCCTTAGCGACACACTGCTTTAGCGGTGTTGTCCAAGTCTACTGGTTTTAGAATGAGCTGTGTCTTTGTGAAGCACACCATTTCATGGTGAGCATGCTTTAGGGAGTACATGACATGGGACTTTAGGCAGAATTACTGTGACTGAACTGAGACCTACCACATGGACTGTGAATTACTTGGTACCTTGTACTGTCCAGCTTTGGAGGTTGTGATGGGGTGGGAGTCCTCTTGTTTTTTAACAAGATTTTAAGCTTCTGAGGAGTAGGTCCCATCCTGGGACCATTGCTCAGCATCTTCTGCACCCCCTAGAACCTGAAACTCAGCATATGTGGGGAGTCTAACCC
>NW_007730154.1:77312-78726 GCF_000696425.1 Galeopterus variegatus
TGCTCAGCATCTTCTGCACCCCCTAGAACCTGAAACTCAGCATATGTGGGGAGTCTAACCCGTGGGCTTTGCTTTAACGTGCTTGCTTATGGAATAGGCAGGTAGGATGTACTCCTATTTGCAAAAATAGGGATGATTTTATTCTTACCATGCTGGAATTCAGTTATTTTCTTCCAGAGGAGCCCTTCCTTTCTTATTCTCTCTCTTTTCTAAACTTTTATTTGAAATACAATATAACGTAGAAAGTGCATAGGAGTATACAGCTTGATGCATTTTCACAGACCAAACACACCTGTGCAACCGGCACCCAGACAAGAGACAGAACATCAGAGAACCTCAGAAACTCCCTCGTCCCTCTTTCAGGTGCTCCCTGGTTCCCTCCAAGGTAAATCACTAGCCTGGCTTCTAACATTACAGAATAGTTTTGCCCGTTCTTGTACTTTATGTAAATGGAATTATACAATATCTCCCATTTTAGGTCTTGTTCTTTTGTTCCAGTATTTTCAGTTGTGGGATTTAGCCACATTCTTGCGTGTAACTTTAGATCATTCATTAGAAAGTGGCTAAGTCCCACAAATGAATGATCCTTCATTCTGATTGTTATATTGTAATCCATTGTATGAATGTAGCATAGTTTATCTATCCTACTAATGCCAAATATTTAAGTAGTTTCTAGTTTGGGGCTGTTACAAATAGTGCTGCCAGTCACATTCTAGTTTGTGCTTTCCGTTGAAAGCCTGTGAGCACTTCTGCTTGAGTGTAGACCTGGGAGTGAAATGGGAAGGCCCAGGGCTTATTCGGCTGTAACAGACAGGTCCACCCAAAGGGGTTGTGCCCATTCACACCCCCACCTGCAGGAATGAGAGTCGTGGTTGTGCCACATCTTTGCCAACATTCAGTATTTTCACTGTAGACGTTTTTCTTGTGTTCGCCTTTTCTTTTCCTTCCCCTGTCCACCCCTCCAGAAATATGGCCATTTGGTTTTGACAAAGGGGCAAGAGAAATTCACAGGAGAAAGAGCAGTCTGTTCAAAACAAAACAAAAACAAAAAACTATTCGAGGGATTTCTGATGTGTCTGACCTTATTGAGAGGAATTTCAGAGTTCTGTCAGAGTTTAGGGATAAATTAGTAAGAATACATATGTGGATATACTAACAAAACATTAAAAATAATTCCACCAAAAATTATAGCATAGCTCCATATAACATAACATAAATGAAACAGTTGGACATCGATATGCAAAAAATGAATCTCAACCTAGACTTTACTGTTTATATACTACGAGTGTGTGTGGGGTTCTTTTCAAACACCCATGGAATATTTACACAAATTTGTTAGGATCAAAAACTCAGTAAAGTCCCCAAAGCAGAATTCACTAAGCTAATTTCTCTGATTTCAAATGGAATATAATTA
>NW_007730154.1:78889-83480 GCF_000696425.1 Galeopterus variegatus
TAAAGTCCCCAAAGCAGAATTCACTAAGCTAATTTCTCTGATTTCAAATGGAATATAATTAAAAATTAGTGGCTGGCCAGTTAGCTCAGTTAGTTAGCATGTGGCGCTAAACATCAAGGTCCAGGTTTAATCCCTATACTGGCCAGCTACCCAAAAAAAAGAGAAAAAAAGAAAGAAATTAGTATAAAAAGAATGTGAGCTGCAAGAGGCAGAGGTCTTTCGTTGTTATTCATGCTGTATCCCCAAAGCCTAGAATAGTGCCTGGCACTCGTTTTTGAATTAATGGAAAATATGATTAGGTGTATTAGAATGTATTCAACGAAAATCAGCAGAGCATCTAAGTAAGGATATTTATTGTTCCTTCAATGACCAGAGGTGGGTTTTTTCAGGCTCTATTCAACATCGTCATTGAAGATCCAAGCCCTTTCTTTCCTTCTGCTCTGTGTTCTCATTATGATGGCTATTTTTCGTCATGGTCCCAAGATGACAATGATGGTTATAATAATAGTATTAATAACAATGACTATTTTTGTAACAGTGATAGTTTTATGGCTTACTTTGTGCCGACTGTTGTTTTGAGCCCCTTCCACGTTTTTACTCATCAAATGCTCACATCTATCCACGAGGCTGGTACTGTTATTCCTCATTTACAGACAAGAAAACTGAGGCATAGAGCAATTCAGTAACTTGTCCTAAATTACACAGCTAATAATCAGTAGGTCCAGGAGCTGAACCGGGGTGCAGCCTGCAGTCTGTGCTTACCTTCTAAGCAATGCTGTGACGTCAGTTGTGTTTTCACAGCCAAAGCAGGAAGAAGTCTCCAGGCGGGGTCACGTGGCTACCCTGGTCACAAGGGAGGCTGGGAAAGTGAGCATCTGGCAATGGACAACAGGAGTTCCAGGGTCACTTCAGGCGATTGTGACTCATGCCTTAGGGCTGGGTGTACTGTCACTTTGAACAGGATGCGGATTCCTAAAGCATGTGGCTACCCTGGTCACAAGGGAGGCTGGGAAAGTGAGCATCTGGCAATGGACAACAGGAGTTCCAGGGTCACTTCAGGCGATCGTGACTCATGCCTTAGGGCTGGGTGTACTGTCACTTTGAACAGGATGCGGATTCCTAAAGCAAGGAAGAAGTAGGGAACTGCAGTCAGCATCAGTGAACACTGTCTCTGCCATATTAACAAAGAATCTATCCACTTGAAACTGAAAAACAATTGTCTAGATGACTTGGGTTAAAAAGAAAATTAAAGACTATTTATAAATAATTGGGAATGAGTTAACTAAAGTGGATCCCAAAAGAGGAAAAATCTATAAAGAAAGATAACCCATAGAAAAAAATGGAACAAGTAATCAGAGGACTGTAAGCCCAGACTGCTTTGCAGGTGTACTTTAAATTTTTAAGTAATAGATGATATCCATATTATACTTATGTAAACTTTTACACAGAATAGAAAAAGATGACTTCCAACTCATTCAATGAAGCTAGCATAACCTGATACCAAATCCAGACCAGACTAGTATGAAAAACATACAGGCCACCCCACTTGTGAAAGCAGTGCAAAAAATCCCAACTAAGATGTTAACAAAAAAAACCCACAGCAATATACTAGAAGGCCACATTTACCCTACGAATGAAAAGATGGTTCAAGTTTAGGGAACCTATTAATGTAAGTCCCTACAATAGCAGTTAAAAGAGCAAAACTATACGAGTATCTCAAGAGACATAGCAGATGAGGCTCAACCCTCTACCTGAGCTTCTGAGGTCTTCTCTTTAATGCAGGGACCAGAAGTCTGCAAGCTACGTTTCCCAGACTTTCTTGCAACAGGGCTCCAGTTTAGTTTCCGCCAATGAGAAGTACTCATTAGTTTGGCAAAAAGGGAAGAAGACTGGCCTGGAGTTATGAGTCCCATTGAACAGCTGACCTCTGGTGTCACCACTCACATGAGACCATAATGGGAATACTCCTGATGGAGTTGTGCAACTCGGAGTGTGTGCCCTGGAGGGTCCTGCAATACCACTTCTGCAGAGGAGAGTGGGCACTCATCTGTTCAACGTATTAGGTAATGAGTGTTTCCCCAAGGATTTAATCTCCCCTCTGTCGGCTGAGGTAATACAAAAAATGGAGAACATCCTCTTTCAAAGAACTCTGATTTAGATACTGTTTATATTTGTGTGTGTGTATGCAAAACAGTTCTTGTAGTTTTCTGTACAACATTTGATGCAATAAACTTAGATTTTCTTGGGACTTATGAATAATATTTTTGGAGAGGTGTCTCATTTGCTCAAATAGGTTAGTGACTTGGAGGAGCTTCTTGCTCTGTTTTCAATGCTTCTGTGTTAATACAATGGAAAATAAAGGAAACAGACATGCAGGCTTCTAGTTTCTGCAGGTAATAATAGACACTATCATGTATTGATATTGAACATCTTTATGACAGGCTTGTGCAAGCTGCTTGACAAATATTATCTAGTTTAGTCTTTGCTATTTATTAATTTACTCAGTGAATTTTCAAGGAGGAACTCTATGCAAAAAACCCTGAGCTAAGATCAGGGGATTCAGTGATTAATAAGCTAGACTCAGTCTCTTCTCTCATGGAATTTGAAATGTGACAGGGAAGAATATGAAACATAATTGGGATCAAGGTAAAGGAAGTACATGCCACTGTGGCTCCCCCAGAATGAAACTGAAAACCTGGGCAGCATGCATGGAGCAGCTCTCTGAGGACGCCAAAAAGTAAATAGCGGTGGGCTGGTTGGGGAAGGAAGGTGGAACTGAAAGCACTACTAACTCAGAGGCACGTAGTCTTTTTTCCTTGTCCTCTGGTATCTCCCAGTTTGGACTCAAAAGAGCTGAAAACCTGGAAGTGCATACCGAGTGGGAACAGAAAAAGTCCCACGGGAAGCCCTCCATTTCTGGTCTGAGGAACAGAAAAGAGGGACCGCACAGTAAGAGAGAGAAGAGAAAATCCGCTTCTCTCTTTTCTGCTTGCTGCTGTCCTGTCTTGCCCCTGTATGGGAACCATGACACTAATGATGACCGATTTCTCTTGCAGAAACCCTGAAAGTCAGTGGCAGTGGAACAGCATTAACTGCTCAAAGAAAAAAACAAAGCTGTCAACACAGAATTCTATATCCACTGCAAATATCCTTTCTGGAATGAAGATGAAATGCAGAGATTCTCAGATGAAAGAAAACCAAGAGAAATTCTCACCAACAGTCCTGCTTGACTATTTGATTCATGGACCTCTCATTAACCTTCACAAATAAAATCTATTACCGTCTTATGAAAGTCGCCTATTTTGTCCTCGCTCTTAAAAAAGTGACATTGCGTATTTTAGACCCAAAAGTCTAGAATTATTATGAGCCAGCATTAACTTACCTGCCTGAGGCTACACATCTGGTTGGTGACAGGGCGTGGTTAGGACCTAGATTTTCAAACTCACTCACCTGGGAATGCAGACTCACAGCAAGGCGAGCTGGCTGGGGACACACCTGCAGACAACGCAAACACCAGTCCATAGTCTCATCTTTTCGGACAGGCACTTACCATGTGTTGATTAAATTTTATGATCAACTCGAAACTTTTGTATTTAGTTTCTGTAGTTTTGGTTGCGTCTCTAATTTGGCTTTATTGCAGTATATTCCATAGTGAAGGGTAAGTGGCAAGCATAGTTATTTGTGAGCATTGAAGAACAGAGTTAATTCACTCACTTTGGAGATGCTCTATCCTTTCC
Organism: Galeopterus variegatus; assembly: GCF_000696425.1. Classification (NCBI taxonomy): domain Eukaryota; kingdom Metazoa; phylum Chordata; class Mammalia; order Dermoptera; family Cynocephalidae; genus Galeopterus; species Galeopterus variegatus. The sequence continues at coordinate 82,627 of NW_007730154.1, forward strand.
AAAATAAACCACCTCTTATAGAATACATTTGAGATTTTTAGAAATTAACTTTATTGAGATACAGTTTCATTAGGTTTGACAAATGTAACCTGTGTGACTACCACCATAATCAGGGTAGAACATTTGTCCCTAAAGTTTCTTTATATGTCCTTATAGTCAATATCTCTCTCCACCCATGGCCACAAGCAATCATATGTTATGTACTTTCGATATTTATTCACATTACTTTGTGTATCAGTGGTTTGCTCCTTTTTATTGCTGAGTAGTATTCCATTGCATAGATAGGCTCTAATTTGTTTATTCATTCACCTGTTAGTAAGCATTTGGGTTGTTTCCATTTGGGGCTATTATGAATGAATGTGCTTTGAACATTTGTGTATAGGTTATTTTGTGGACATATACTTTTATTCCTCTTGTGTAAATATCTACAAGAAGAATTTCTGGGTCATAGGAAAGTGTATATTTAACTATTAAAAGTTACCACACTGTTTTCTGAATTGTCTATACTGTTTTACATGTCCACCAGCAATACAAGGGTACTTCAAAAAGTTTGTGGAAAAATAGAATTAAAAGACACTGCGAATCTTTCCACGAACTTGTGGAAGTACCCATCTGATGGTTCCAGTCTCTCCACATTCTCATCAACTCTGTCCTTATGTAGTACTGTCTCGTAGGGGTTTTCTCTTGCTTTTCACATATGACTCATATGCAGAGTATTTTTCTTTCTTTTTCTTTTTTGTTAAATTTTTATTTTGTCAATGTACACTGTATATGATTATTATGGCCCATCACTGATACCTCCCTCCCTCCTCCCTCTCTCCCCTCCCCCCCAAGAATGTCCTTTCCGTTTGCTT